>NW_023416295.1:66733738-66836238 GCF_014176215.1 Rousettus aegyptiacus
TTTAAGATGACTGTGAGGTTTAAATTAAGTGAAATAACTTTCATCAGCACATGAAGCAGAATTTCTGGGAATATTGTCTTACTCTTCTTCTTTTATATACATAATAAATAGATGATCATTATTTAGTAAAGAAAATGTGTTCAGTGACACAAAGAACAAATAAAACTTTCGTGTTAGAGCACACATGTTTGCCAAGAATAGAGGAAAGGTGAGTCTGTTAGACATCACTGACATTCTCTTGGAAAGCTAGTTTGCCTGAGTAATCAAGCTATGCAGGCTACTACCTTCTGACATAGGAAAGTGACTCAGTAAATCTTTAGAGAAAACCATTTTATCTTTCAATTACACCCACCTGCATGCATAACCCCTGCATTGCCTGAAAAATAGGAGGGTAAAGGACAAGCAAAAAATGCCTCCTACTTCCACAGGAGGAAAAATGTATTTTTGCTACAAACTCTTTATGAAGTCAACCAAACATCATATACCACCAGTTTATAGTGACCCACTGTCAAGTACAAAAAGCACTTATCATTTTTAGTGAGAGGAATAAATAAGGAGTCCACTGTAATCATCCATCTGGTCTATACCCCAAGCCTCTCAACAAGATAGAATAAAAAATTAAAAAAAAAAAGACTTATTTTCCCAAGACTGAAACAAAAATGATGAAGCCTCTTATACTAAGTGATGAATGCATCAATGTCAGACTCTCTTCTAAACTGGTCTACTAGTTTTCAAACAATTATTTAAAGAGGTAAAATCTAAACCGTAAATAGGAAAAAAAATCTAAGAGTAGAGATATGAGTCTATCAGAAAGAAATAAAGAAAAAGAATGAATGAATGCACAAAGAAATCTTAATAGATGATACCTTGTGCTCAGGGTTTTAAAGGAACTTACAAAACAGCTATTCTTAAAGTAGGCTCTGAATGAAGAAACATTTTAAGGCAAATGAAGTAACATTATAAATTGAGTTGGATAATTATATCTGATTTTTATAGAGGTCAAAATATTGATACTAATAACAAAATTCATATTCTTAGCCTTAAAAATTTAATTTTAAAAGTTGAAGATTAGTAAAAATCATGATAAAATTGGTTGAAAAGCTATCTGTTGTAGGTTTACTAATAAATCGTAAGTTCCAATTTAAAATATTACATTCGAAAGTAATTTGCTAAAGTTGCAATTTAATGTGGGACAGATCAACTAATGCTTTTAGTAATAAAATATAAATTATATAGAATACAATAATTTTATTTTCTTAAATATCAACATAAAGTTATGTTGAAAACTCATTTATTAAAGTCATAACAAGAGTTATAGAATGGCCTAAAACAATATATGTAAATGGAAATAAACATGAAAACAACGTATTTTGATCGTTTTTATTAAATTCAATATAGTAAAAACTGAAATATTTCTTCAGAAATATTAACATTTATTAGGATAGATATAAATAGTGATCTCATAGGAAAATACGATCATACCTTTATGTAGTTATAGTTCACATACAATGCCAGAGTTCCAATAATTCTTCTTCTGTGTGACTTAGTACATAGAAATACTGAGAGTTTAGAAAAATTCGCCTTAATATTTTAAGGTTGGTTACTTATTTCCTGACACATGACATGATATAAAAAAGGCTTAGAGTAAGACACACAATTTCTGAAGCTCTACTTATGCATTAAAGGTGATTCTTTTTACTTCAAATAAATTTATTTTTAATTCCACACCCTGTTTAATGAAACCTGTTTGACATAGATTTCATTGTGAATATACGTTGAATGACTTAATTTCACATTTATCAAAAAAAAATATTTTTTTTATTGCAATAAACTTGAAATAAATAAAACTCCAAAATTTTGTAGTGGCAACAATCATTTATGGCATAAAATAAATTTCTTTTGCTTCATATATATTTACAATTCCATAAAACTCCTCTAATTGATAAGCATCTAAAATATGTACTGGTTCCCATAAATTTCAATTTGTTTATAAATCTTTATCACTATTCTTGAGTGATACATGAAGATACACCTGGATTTAGAATGTCTAAGTGCTGACCAACACACAACATGATACAGGAAATGGTTTCTATCCTGGAAGAGATGTATTGTTATAAATATCAAGCAACATTTTGTCCATGCACGAATGTTTGGCTTTGAGCTGGAAACTAAACAATACAACATTTTTAGGAAAAAAATATCACTTTTGATGACAGGAAAAATGTAGTTGCAAATAACAACCCAAAAGACCCCTGTTATTTGTTTCTCTATATAATCAATAGAAGCTCATTGTTTAATAAAGAAATGATTTAATGTGTTAAATAAAGTTCATCTGTGTTAAAGTACACATGTTTGCAGAAAACAGAAGAAAAATACATTCTCCTGGAAAGTCTGTGTGCTTGGATCATAAACAAGACACAGTAGCATCTGACGCCACTGAGACTTCGCCGTGGTGTTCCCTAGACTTTCATCTGTGAAGGCCAGTTACTTCCCATTGACCACTGCTTTGGAGTAAAAGAGAAAGCATGAGAGCTTCCAAATGAGCACTGAAGAGTAGGTGCTTCCATTTCTGGTTGCATTTCTCTCCTAGTTGGTGATGCCAGAAAACTATATGGTGGTAGTGATAAAAGGGGGCATGGAGAACTACAAGATAAAATTCTTGGGAATTATATGTTATATGTTTATTTTGCCAAATAATTTTACTGATGTACAATTTTTAAACTATTTTCCTCTGGGATTCATCTAATCAGTTTATTTGTCCACATTCTTGGAAATTCAACCGACAAATGCCCTTTTCCCAACAATATAGAAATATTATTTTTTGCTACTTATCAGATTATCATTCTTCAGCTTCAAATAGGCACTTCTGTATAGTAGGGCTAGGAATAAGTTTCTACAAACTTATTTCTCTGAACCCAAAGGGTTCTTATTAAGCTTTCTCAATAGAATCTTAAAGAGTAGCTGGAAACCTGCACAAGGGAGAAGAAATACTTCTTGTTATGTTGTTTCCTATTTCTATTAACATGATGACAGCCACTGTTCTTTATTTTGGCAGTAACAGTCAGTTATAGGTTTTAGGATTATCCTCCATATTCCCAGACCCAGTTTATTACCTTCCTTCAAAAATACTAGCACTAGGTGGTTAAAAGTCCCTTCTTAGAAATCCTATTTCCATTTCTGTAGAGAGACTCTCTGGGGCTTCTAACCCACACAAACCAGCTACATAGCCCTTTTCTTTCCAGTGCTCTCTTTTTAAGAGTGGTGTTTTGTTTTGTTTTGTTTTGTTTTGTTTTGTTTGTTTGTTTGTTTTGCATTCTGACTCCTTAGGTTCTTAATTTCTGAGTTTCTGAGCCAGGCTTTTCTTTCTCAAAGACCTAACTCTCCAGACTATGGCACCATTCTTATAAATGTCTTGGTTCCAATAACTCCACCATCTTCTCTTTGTTCTGCAGTTCTAAGCAAGGTAGCTCTTTTCTGTACTTTTTATCTCTACATTACCTCAGTATTTCTATTCTGCCTCTCTGTACTCCAAAGCCTATCTAACCAACCCCCTATGTTAAATTCTTTACACTAAAATAACTTGCTCCAATTTTTCTTACCTGATCTTGTTGTATAACACTCCCTCCCACACTTAGCTAAACTTTTTAAATGAATACAAATTGATTTTTAAATACATATATCAGCTCAACTAAAAGAAAGGAACCTATAAAGCTAAAATATAAAGTGAATGTCGAAATCCTGGGTGATAAACATGTACCAAAGTTAGATTCCAGCATGAAGTTTTCTGTCACTCTCTGGAGATCTTATGCTTCCAGTTTGGTGATTATTCAGGGAACAGAAAATGAGATATAAATACTAGGGACAAACTAAGGAAAGAAATCTAATACATTATTACCCTAACATAAGCCAAGGGCCTAAAGTGTCACAGTTAGATAAAAAGGGTGAATGAGAAATAATTTAACTCGGAAGAGAAGTATACCAAGGAAAGGTGCCTATCTTAAACTCAGCACTGGGTGTGGAGAAAACACTTTCTCTGAAAAGTCATAATCTTACACTGGCTTTCATAAAGTTTTGTTTTCTGAATTCATAATTTACAGCCTGAGAAGTATCAAGCAAATAATTTAATTAAAATGGTCTTGAGACAGTGGTATCCTCAAGGGAATTATTGTGAAATATAAATATTTTGTTAAGAAATTCAATTTCAATCCAGGTGACAAATACTTCACAAGATAATTTACCAAGAAAAATACCAGCCTTAATCATAATTAAAAACAACACACACACACACACACACACACACACACACACACGGCACTGTAAATGAGAACCAGCAGTAAAAACAAATATTAGAAAGGTCCTATTAAATATTTCAGATACTGTAGTTATTAGATATGTTATAAACAATTATATATAAGATATGTCTAAGGCGATAACATAGACAAAGACATTTGCATGATGCAGGAATAAATAAAAAAATAGTTTTTTATAAAAGAAAGAACTTATAATTAACTTAAAATACTGAAGAGACAGATTAGAACCAGTAAAGAAAGGTATGAAAATTATCTGGAATGTAGCTAAGAGAGACACAGAGACAGCGACAGAGAAAGAAATACGGAAAGAATCTTAAGAGATATAGAAAGCAGAATAAGATGGCTCTAACATTAGTATAACAGTTACCATTGGGGCAATGAGAAATCTGGCATTGCCCCAGTAGCATGGAGGGGGTCCTCAGTTCTTCCCTGCTGACACGATAAAGAATTACAGGTCAGCAAAATTTAGAAAAAGTAAGATTTATTGAAACTACATTTTAGAAAGAGACAGGCTATGCTAAGGAAGGCTACAGTCCTGTGTAATTTGGGAGGTGAAAAGATGAAAGAGTATGCTCCAAGGGAAGAGAGGGTTTTCAGCAAAGAGAGCTGTGATCATGCAGAAATGGGAAGGTCTGTTTATATTTGGGCCATGATGGGAGGTTACAGGGGTGGCATTAGATGATCTACAGAGGAGGTCACTTTGACTGACAATTGGCTGCTATATAATCCTTTGCCTAGTGTGCATGTGCTTACCTAGAATTCAGTCTGTTATAATTAGATTCGTGAACTTCTGGGTATAGGTATGATATTATCATGATGGTATAATGAGGCTGAAGTTTTGGTCAGGTTAGGACAGTACTTTCTACACATGTGTTTGTGACTGGTTTAAGCCAGCAGCTTTTATGGTCTTTGTGCCTTGGGAAACGGGGATAATTCATAATCATAAAATGAGTGTTTCTGGGAGATTTTTTTTGGTTACAGAGCTGGGCCTTCACTCCTGTTGCTCATGACTACCTGTCTAATGTAACAAGAGTACCAGGGAGGAATAATAGCTCAGGGGAAGAGGCATTATTTAAAGAAATGGCTGATAATTCTTCATAAATTATGAAATACACAAATCTACATTCATAAATTCAAATTCAAATGAAAACCAAGAAAGATAAATGAAGGAAATGCACATTGGATAGTTACTATCACATAAACTGAGAAGATTTTTAAAATACTGCTACTACTAAGATTTTAAAGAAAATCAGAGTGAAAAATAAAAAGGCTGTTAACTAAATGGCTGATATTTATTGTGGTGAGGGAAAAAATGGAACTACATGATATAAAAATAAAACCTGTTATCTCTAGCTACATACCTAAAAAAAGTAAATTTTAAGAACAGGTGTGTAATAAAAATATATATATAAAAAAAAAACCACAAAAGAGTTGACCACTAAGAAGATTTTTCTAAAATGAATTTGAAAAGCAGAAATATAGGCAAAAGAAAAATTTGGATGAAATAAGAAGAAATGAATGGTGCTTTGGTAAACATATGGATAAACTTGAACAAACTTTGACTACTTAAAACAATAATATTTTATTTGAGGGTTAAAGAAGGATACAAATAAATTATAAACAGGAGTAATACATATTTTTGGAGTTAGATAATCCTAGTTAAAGTATTCTAGGATTCCTATATCATTCAGGTAGAGATATTATGATGGTTAATTTTATATGTCAACTTGATTGGGCCCCAAGGTGCCAGATATTTCGTTAGACATTATTCTGGTTGTGTCTGTAAATCTGTTTCTGAATGAGATTAACATCTGATTGTCCTCTCTAATATGGGTGGACCTCATCAAATCTGTTAAAGGCCTGAATAGAACAAAGGTTGAATAAAAGTTTGCTCTTTCTGTTTGACTGCCTTTGAGTTAAAATATCGGGTCTTCTCCTACCTTTGGACTTATATTCAGACTGGAGCTTACATCATTCCCAGGCTTCTCTGGTTCTCAGGCTTTTGGACTCAGATTAGAACAATACTATTGGCTCTCCTGAGTCTTCAGCTTGTCAACTGCATGTTTCGAGACTTTTCAGTCTCGGTAATCACATGAGACTGTGTACATACACACGTACACACACACACACACACACACACACACACGTACACACAAATACATATTACAGATATATATCCAGTTCTGTTTCTCTGGAGAACCTTGACTTAAACATGTATAGAGATTAATTTTAAACTTGGTTAAATATGTCTGCTGAATAACTAGAAACTAAAATATAGATTATATAACTTCTAAACGTAAAGAAAAAGTTCAATAAAAATGAAAAGTGTCCAAAAGAGACTAAGAAAGGGATGGGGATGATATAAAAGCACAAAAATAAAAGAAATAGAAAACTCATAGTATTCTGATATAATTTAATCCAAATGTCAATAAGCAAAATTATGTAAATGAGATAAACATTCCAGTTAAAAAAGAAAGCTTGACACACCTAATACATGTGAACTTAGAATAAATGAAAGTCAAAAGATTAATAAACATAGGCCAAGAAATTACTAAGCAAATGGGAGGCTGTATTACTATCAGACAAAATTGACTTATGGCAAAAATTATTATTAGAGATTAAGAAGCCCTTTACATAATGATAAAATGTTCACTTTAATAAATACTACAATAATTCAAAATTTAAACATATAATCATATAACTTTAAAATATATAAAGTGATAATTGATATAATTACAAGACAAAATAAAATTCTTTGCTGTTATCACCAGAGATTTACCATAATTCTCAAATAATGTATTAGAAAAACTGACTTAAATGAATAAGAATATAGAAGAGTTGAACAGTACAATGAATATGCATCATAAAATGGAGATTCATAGAACAATATATTCAAACATTGAATAACACATACTATAATCATATGTATAAAACAATTATAAAAAGTAAACATATGCTTTCCTTACAAATTTAAACAGATTGTCATAAAGAATACATTATTTGACTACAATGGCATTAAGGTATAAAAATTTAAAACAATAACAAAAAACCTCAAGTGAGGAAAAGTAAAAACATTTTCCTAAAAACTCATGATTCTAATAAGATCAATAATATACATTAGAAATTAACTTTAACAAGTACAAGAATACTCTGATTAAAATTTATGAGATACAGCTAAAACAGATGTTAGAAGAAAAATTAAAAATTATTGTCTTAAAAGCTTAGAATAGAAAAGATTAAATTTTCAGAAAATAATTAACAAAACATTTAACTTTTTCAGAAATTTTAAATTAAGCAACAGATTAAAGCCTCTAAAAGTAGAGAAAATTAAAAATAAATAATTTCACAATTTAATGAATTGCAAAACAGAAGATTAAAATTATCCTAAAGTGAAAATGTTTTTTTCCAAATGAAGTCAAACTTTATTATATTAATAAAGAAAATATTAGAAAGGACAAATTAACAATATTAGCAATGCAGAGATTTTATAACTACAGAATCCAGATAAAATTGATAATGCAAGGTTTATACAATAAAAAGTAGAATCATTGATAATTTATAAAAATACAATTTATCAAAATTGAGTTAAAAATAACACAAACTTGAGCACTCACATATCTATTAAATCAAGTAAATCAGTGGCTTAAAAAATCTTCCCACGAGAAAACACTGAGGTTTAGATAAATTTAAAAAGTGAATACATTATTTCTTTTAGTTATAAAAAAATAAATCGACTCATTTTTGTGAGGCTAACTTAATTTGACACCATTTTAAATAAGGACCAGTAAAATTGAAAAGTGACAAGCTAATCCCAGCCATGAACATAGAATCAATAATCTTAAAATATCAGCAATCCAAATCCAGTTATTATTAAAAGTGAAACACATCATATTCAAATTTTTTTTACCTCAAAAAATTCAGGGTTTTTTCAATAACTAGAAGTAGAATGATGTAATTCATCATATCAACATATTAAATGAGAAGTCATATGATAAGTCAATAATAGACCTTCAATAATAATGAACATACATTCATGATCAAATTTTAACAGCTACAAATACATTGGAAGCCTCCTAACTTTATAAGTTATCTATTAAAATAAATGCTACAAGCATGTATTGAACAATGTAATATAAAATTTCTAGTATCAAAGCTCAATCCTCAAGAACCTATCTGGGGTCTGGCTCTATAACTCCTTCTAAATATGAAGATTTGTATCATAGGGTTTGAAATCTGGCTTCCTCAGCATCTTTCTGTAGAGTAATGGGAACCCAACTCAGAAGTGCTATGCAGTCAATGGTTTGTGAGGTAAATTTTGAACAAAGGTACAGGATATAAGAAGGAGTGGGCAGATAAATTATTTGTGTGTTCCTATCTTGTGACTCAACAGATTATTCTGAGGGGTAGTGGAGACTTTCAACATGTCTAGAGCTTTCCTTTTGAAGTTCTCCTCAGTATTGCCCCCACTTTATTTACTTATACTCCTTCCCCGTTCTTTTTTCCCTTCCCTGGGACTGTGAAGGAATTACATTTTACCACAATAGAATCCATGCTTTTCTTTTTTCTATGGTATCTAGCAAAAATATTATTCAACAATTAAATGAATTACATGTACTATATATAATGAAACACTGTAGAGCAAATAAGACAAACTTCAATTTCAACCATAAACATATGAATTTGAAAAACAGTGCACAATGAAAGAGAAAGTGCCAGAAAGTATACATGGTATCCTTGCATAAATATACATTTTTAAAGTAGATAAAATTAAGTAATATAAGTTTTATAATACAAATTTTGTAAGACAGACAATTTCTTAAAGCAAGGAAATGATTAAAACAAAATTTATCATAGTGGCTATTCTGTTGGGAGTAGGAGAAAAACATGAATGGAGAAAAGAAACATAAGGACTTTTAAGATACTGATAAAGTTTATTCTTTGGGCTAAATGCTCATTTTGTTATATTTGTAAGCTGTACAAATGTGTTTTACACATATATCCTTTATCCCCTTAGGACTCTGTATTCCCATGCCTTCTGTTAACTTCTTATTGAAATTTCCTGCAACTCTTTTTGAGAGAGGTTTCTCTGACATGAGCTGTGTGCTCTGTCTACATATCTGGCAGGCGTACATATCTGCCAGGAAGTTTATCACTGCAAAAGCATCCAAAAACAACACCAAATAGGAACTGGTAGATATTCAGCTTCCACACCTCTCAAATGAGGTATTTCTAAAGTAGTTCTATACACATTGCAGCTGTCTCCTGCAGCATTCAGCCTGTTACTCAAAGTAAACCTCTTCATTTACCTACAATTTATCGACTCTCTTTTTGTTGCTTCCAAAGAGCCGGTGTTCATGCCTTTGAGTAGTCTTCTCTACTTCAAATAACGGAAGTGCACACTTTGCACTTAGAAGCCTAAAACTTACAATGATTGTCTGCTTCCTCTTTCGCACTTTCGGAAATTCTGAGACGTCATGTAAGATGGCTGAATATACTATTACTGGAAACATCATATTAAGAGACCATGTGGACAAGTCACATAAAAAATAAGAGACCCTAGGATTACAGATACAGAGAGTCAGTCTCCCTGTATCCAGCAGAAGTCACTATTGGCTGCAGCCCCATGAGAAGTCCCAAGTGAGATCAACTGAAAAAACAAGCCACTGATGTCAATCAATACATACAATTATGAGACGTAATAAATGGTTGTTCTCATAAGACAGTAATTTTGGAATGGGTTGCCACACAGTAGCAGAAAACTATACCACTCCTCTTTCTGCTCTGTTATAACCTCTCAAACAAACAATCTGTACTCTAAATCTAGTCTTAGAATTTACCTTTAGTAGAATCAAAACCTAGACAATATAATTAACAGTTCAAATAAAGTCAAATCAATATAAAATAAAATAATTCATATCTCATTTTTACACACATACATGTGAGGAATCTTTCTTTTTTGGGGGGGGTATAGGAAATGGAGCTTGATGAGAAGAATTTATTCGTTAATGGATACAAAATAAGATCATGGCATTATCATATACTGTGCAAAAGGGTATATGTTACAGATACTTGTATTCATTTTTAAGTTATCCTTTTTTTTTTTTTTTTTTTTTTTTAGGCGAGGCAACTCTTGATTGATCTCACATATTGCAAGGACCTTGTCAGCTTACAATCACTTATTTTTTATTTTTTTATGCCTACACCACCTGGTCTTCCTAGGTAGTCTCTCATTTAAGTACTAACCAGGCCCAACTCTGCTTAGCTTCTCAGATCAGATGGGATCTGGCTTGTTCAGGGTGGCATGGCATAGACTAAGTTATCATTCTTATTCCTCTTCTTTGAGCAGTAGTGATAGAGGCAGGATTCGGCTATTGGAAACATGTTTTTTTTAAATTAAATTTTAAGCCTTCTGTCTTGGTCCATTTGCAATGCTATAACAGGATGCCACAGACTGGATGGCTTATACACAAAAGAAACATTTCTCGCGTTCTAGAGGCTGCCCAAAATCAAGACTCAGGCATATTCATTGTCCAGCGAGGACCCCTTCTCTCTGTGTCCTCACATGGTGGAAACAGTAAGGGGGCTCTCTGAGATCTCTTTAATAAGGGTACTAATCCCATTCATGAGGACTTCACTCTTTTGACCTAATTATCCCCTGAATGCCCCACCTCCAGATATCATCACATTGGGGATTAAGTTTCAATACATAAATTTGGGGGAGGGGGAACAAACATTCAGTGTGTAGCACTTTCTTTAAATTGTATATAAATAAAGGCTCATGATCCTGAAGGAGCATCAGTAATAGAAACATGACCATCAGAAAAAACAAGGTTTAATTTTTTTTCATTTGTTTAAAGTTATTACTTTTTAAATATGTGAATAGACTCAAAATGTTTTTCTTTGGAGAAATTTAAAATAGGACAGGTTTTCATCCTTATGAACAGGTCACACGTACACTCTTCAGAAGTAGAAAAATATAATAAATGATATTTCATTGTTTCTTTTAGCCTGAGAAAAAATATAATAGGTCATTTCCTCATCTGCTAATTCACATTTTATTTAATTTCTCTTATTCCACATAACAAAAGCTATACTTAATGCATAGCTTAATTATTAGCTAGAGTTAACAGAGTACACATTTACTTTTTTCAGTAGAGGAGTTAACTATTTTAGTTAACTATTTTACTATGTATAAAACATTTATCACAGTCAAATTTTTAATAACACTACTCACATTATTGCGAAATAAAATTAAATAATTGTTGTAAATATTCCTAATCTATCTAAATATTCCATTACATATACCTTTGAAACTCTATCTAGTATTCGAGTTCTTTAAAGTATGTTTTCCTGTGACATGGTTTGAAATTTGGATAGCTGGCCTTTGAATTGTATAAATTATAGAAGAAAATCAGCATAGTCGTCTTTTCCTGGGAAGTGGAGCAGTTAATATTCAACATGAAATGTCTAATCTTTAAATACATTATAATCTAACTGCTTAGGATAATTTTTGCATTAATACCTTAAGAGTCTGCAAAGCCTGAAGGATGGGATTATTAAGATGGAATTTTAATGTCAAAATTATCAGCGAAGTGAACATATTGCTAGTGTTCATAAAAAATTGTATTCAATTTCTGTATGATTTGTTCAAATAAGAGATGAGAATATATTTGATTATACCTAGTAAGTAACCCAAAATTTGATCAGATGACTGGAGGTCACTGCTACACAAGGGCTGTCAACCTCGGAGATTAGACTATTTAAGAGCCGAATTTACTCTAATATATGAATTTACCTACAGAGATATGCATAAAAATGTAGTTATAATGTAATTAAACTGTTGGAATATTTTGTAGTGAAAATAATAAGAAAAGAAGAGTATAAAACGATTTAGAAAATAATATAAATGATGATTAATTTGTTTGGAAAGCAATGCAAAGGATAGGAAACTCAGATTTTACTTTTTAAAGCTTTGGGATAACTAAAACTAATATATGCACAACAGATTTCTAAACTTAAATTCTATTTTATTTAGCGGACTTTTATTAGCAGACCTTTTCAGAGTAATCTATGATATAGAATTTACTGTGGAAAGCCAACTAATACAAAAAAAAGCAGTAACAAGATAGCATTTAACTGTACTATTTTGGGTAATTGTTTTAAGGCAAATACATACTTTGCAGTATTTTTTTATAATCATACTTGTCAGTTTCTTAAGGAGGATTATCCCTGTAGCCATATAAACTTTCTCTTCTGCATTATCAAATACCTCCAATGATGTGCTCATACATAATCATTTACAACTATTAATAGAAACTATAATAAGCAATCAATAGTCATTATAACTTACAATTATAATTTTTTTATTCCACTAGTAGGGGGATGTAGAAACTTGTCTTATGTATTGGCCTTAAGATACAAAAGCTCAGTAGGTACCCTTCTTAGAACAATGCACATTTGTAATTTATGAATGTTCTTTTATATTCTTGTAGATATAAATATACAGTTACATTTTCTCTTTTCCCTAGTGCTACATAATTATAACTTGTAATATGTAAATATTTATGAATTCACAGGATGTTCGCTAGGAAAGAAGAATGTTATACTTGCAGATTTGTCTAGTATTTGCAGAATTCAGAGCTTATTATTAGGCTTTATGTTGTATTGCAAAATGTAAAAATACATTGTTATAAATTTGACTTGTCTAGAAAACATACCATCTGGTGATTCTGTTGAGATTTGAGGATTATCTCGACATCATTTATTATAAAAATAGACATTACGACGTTTGTTAAAAATTTTGACTCTCCTTACTTTTATATAAGTCAATGGAGGACATAATGCCCTGTATTCTACTTGATAAAATATGATTTTAACATTAATATAATGAGATCCTAAAATGTATATGGCCTTGAAGATCATCTAGCAGGAATGGCACACTAATTATTTGGCAGTAGCTGTTTAAATGCAAATTAGACTCTATGACTATTACAGATTAAAAGAGACTTATCAGTACAGTGAAGAAGAGCACTTGGCTGGCTATACACCATGGTTCAAGTGTGGGAGCCTAGTGACAGACATGCTGTGTATTTGCCTCCCTTCATCTAGTCAAAATTAAAGATAACTAAAATCTGGTCAAAAATAAAAATTCCAATTCCTAAAATATCTCACTGGGTTATCAGACAGATCTTCTTAATATATGTCTATATATTTGCTCAAAAGTCTAATTCTTTCTTCTTTGAGTCAAAA
This sequence comes from Rousettus aegyptiacus, assembly GCF_014176215.1. Lineage (NCBI taxonomy): Eukaryota > Metazoa > Chordata > Mammalia > Chiroptera > Pteropodidae > Rousettus > Rousettus aegyptiacus. Next base: position 66,747,298 of record NW_023416295.1, read on the forward strand.
TCTGATTTGGAATCCATTAACTTTCTCCACCAAATTCCAATCTATTACTCATTTCAATTATGTAAACTAGGTGTTTGAACAGTAACAATTTTAGATATTTCTTTTTTCCAAGTCAAAAGTTATCAATTGTTTCATCTTCTTCACCATACCCAGAGTTTGTTCAAGGATTTCTTAAAATATTACTCCCTGTACTATGTCCTCTAGATCAATGGTTCCCAATCTTTTTGACACCTGGGACTGGTGCTTCTATGAGAATCTAAAGCCTGATGATCTGAAATAGAGCTGAGGTGGTGATGCTGGTGCTGGGGAGCAGCTGCAAATACAGATGAAGCTTCGCTCACGAGCCTTCCTCTCTCTTCCTGCTATGCAGCCTGGTTCATAACAAGCCACAGACCGGTACTAGTCTGCAGCCCTGGGGAGTGAGGACACCTGCTCTAGAACCCCTGCTCTAGATGATATTAACCATGTGAAGTAAGAAGATTGTTTCTCTTCATGAAAACTCAATACTACTTAATGCAACATAAGATCCCATTATGTTTCATTCTGTTTTCATCCATTTAGGTTGTACTGCAGTTTCAGTAGAGTCCAATATTTAAATTTTGTTCTAATAAATCACATGTATTTTTTCCAAATATTAGATATTTGCTAATTTTATCATCTGACAAAAATTATAAACATAATTTTGTGATTGTTCATTATCAGCCAAGAACCACGGTAAGCATTTTATCTTGATTATATTATTTAAAATCACCATAGTCATAATTTTATCTACTGAATTTAAAAAATTAAAAAAAAAAACAAAGATACAAGAAATTGAGTAACTTGTTTAAATATGAGACAGTATTACATTTAATCCTATTTAATTAGTTAGTTTGGAAAAATTCATCTTTTTCAGTTGTTATTTGGTTATTATGGGCTTTCTTAGGAGGCAAGGAATACATATTCTGAAATTATTTTAGATACTGAAGACTTATTTTAAGTTAAATAGACAATGTTAAATAGAAAACTGAGAAGTTACACAGCAAGCCTCTTGAAAAAAAAAGTTTCTACAGATGTTCAACAGCTTGATTTTCTCAGCTAAGATATTCTTTAACTTATTAGGAGAATGTTTTATGCTTATCATCCTTTTTGGGGAAGAGCTTCCTTCCTTCTTACAGTAGATTGGGATATTATGCTAACTCAAATCTTTTCTGTTTCTGGGCAGCTACCACTATTGCTAAAAAAAAAAAAAAAAAAAAAAGACTACTCTCTGCCTAAATATTTCTGACTAATTACATCTTGCGTCTTTTATTTTAATACTTGATTATTAAAATTTAACTAAGCACCTTTTATTTATTCCTATTTAATCCTCACAATAACCTTAATGTAGACAAGACATCATTTTAATCATCAAATGACAAGAAAAAGTTTGAGGTTTAGAGGATTAAACAACCAAATTGACCAAAGATCAAATAGGTAGAACGTTTCTTAATCTGGATTCATACTCAGGTTTGAATCAAAATTTTAGGCACCAGCTCACCAACTGTTTTATCTCTGTTGCTTACATTCTACTATTAGTGATTCTCTGTGTCCTCTGTTCACATTCCAAAGAAGTTTTCTAACTATGTGCTAACACCCTACTCCTCTGACAATCCTAAAGAATTTTAGAGATTTTGCTAAATGCTTTACTAAGGTGTGTGTGATATTTCTTTGATCCACTAGTCTAACAAATCAATAAAGGAAATAAATCACAATGTGTTTTAATAGCATATCAAAATGTTAACAACACACATACCTGAAAATCCATGACATAATTTTGGAATAGACCTTATACTCATGCTTATTGCATCTAGAATCCACGAACCTCCTTTTAGGTAAATAAAAACATCTATCCAATTTTCTCTTGTATAAATTCCCTGATTATTTTCCATGATTTCCTTTTTGTTGTTTATAAAGATACTTAATTGCATACTTTTTCAATGCTCCCACAAGCACTCTCCTCTGCCTAGAAACCATGAGTTCTGTGAGATAGCTGCTCTTTTACCATCACTCTCCTTTCTTAAACTTCATACCTTATCTCTTTTTCAGTTTTGAGATTGTTTTAAATGGTTTCAATGGATATTCAGTTGTCTCCAAGGAATCACTATTAAAAGTAAAGCATTTTTGTGTACTCAAATACTTGTATAAATAATAATAATAATAATAATAGTAATAATAATAATAAAACCTCTATTGGGTCATATATACACATTAAATTTTGGGAGTTAAATCCTCCCAAAGTGTGCAATAGATTGTATCACTTTAGTCTACCTATAATCATGCATTGATGCTGTATCCTGATGACCCACCTTTGAAAACGGGATTTAAATAGTTATTTTTCTTATTATTCTATATTAATTATACAAGATATGCTAAGTAATAGATAAATACCTCTCCAGTCTTTTGATTCTGTAAACCACTTAAAATTGTCATTTTGTTTCCTTTGGCATTTTTACAATTATCAATTAATTTATTATTATTCTCCCTAGAACCACTCTTAGAGACATACTATATTTTTATTTTTTAATTTGGTTTTGCTCACAAATTTCTCTCTTCATGTTTTGTTGAAAAAACTTTAAGGTGAAAATAATGTATTTAGTAAGCTCATATATATATGAACAGGTAACTTCATTAGTTACAAACTATATCATTTCACTAGTGGATGTTCTCACAGGTACTTGATCAAATTAAAAAAAAAACTTAGAAGTTAAAAGTCATTTTAATGTACGGAAATTTTTTTTTTCTGAATGAAATAATAATGATGTATATTTATACTTTATAAAGAACTTCTGCTTATTTTACATATGATCTTAGCAACTATTGGTAGCATAACTATTATTATTTCTATTATAAAGATAAGAAAGCTGGGGCTAAAGGCAACGTGATTTGACCAAAGTAACAATTTGCATAATGACATATATAGTATTTTAACTCAATTGTTCTTCCTCAAAAATAAGAACTCTTTCTGAAACATTTCTCTATCACCTTTTGAGCCCCAACAAAATGTCTTCCCCACTAAAAAATCCACTAATTAATTCTATTGATTAAGATTTTAACATACAAGAGTCTTCTATTCAAAATTCAAATACCCTTAGAGATTTAATAATCAAGCTGTTAAGTAATTAAACCTTAGTAAGAATTAGCTTATCAGAATTGCTTTTCATCAACCACTAAGTGAGAAGCAATGGACCACAAAGATGCAGGATTGGATAGGATGAGAACCAAAACATAAGCAATTCCGAAAGCGACTGACAGAGTATAGCACAGTTGGTAGAATAAAATGCTGGGTACCTTGTATAAATGGTGAATGTAGCTAGCAGTGCTATAGTTTACATACCAAGAGAAAATCAATTATTTCACAATGTTGTCACATAATTTTTCTTGACTAAAGACATAAACTAAAAGCCATTCTATATTAATTGGGATTCTACCTCTATATTTCCTAATCTCTCATCCAATAGTTGCAAGTATGCTCTTTTTCTATAGACCATAATGGTAAGACTAACTTCACTTTTTCTGCTGTGCTTTTCTCTTCACCTGTTATACAATTTTAAAGATTTCAACTCAAAAACAAAGAAACAAGCAATACCCCCAATCACTGAAGCTCATCTGACTATCTTCACCTCTTATCAGCCCTGGGGAATTGATGCTCACTCCCTTGCTTGTACCTTACTTCAATGGACACAGGCTTATGTAATATAGTCATAATTCCTTTCCGCAAATTTTTTTTATATCTTCCTACTTCTCTTTGTCTCATAATTCTTGATGATAGATAGAGACTGTCACATTTATCTTTGCATTCCTAATATCTGTCATAATGCCTTTACCTTATGGTCAAGACTAATAGGTTAGTGAATGGTTAGTGAATTAACTACCTTGGCCAATATCTCAATATGAATTTAAATAGACATCAATATACCAAGTGTTTCTTCCTTTCCCAATCAAGCTGAACCTGTGCTTTATCTATTTACAACTTGTTTTATTATTCAACAGATTAATTGCTTCATATATTTTTAAAGCAATATATTCGAAACCAAAGAACAGATGTAAAAATAAATTTCACCATGATGAAAAAATGAAAATAAAACAAAAAAATGAATTGCAAAACTTAAGCTATATTCTTTCCATTGAAAAACAATAATAGCTTTTATTTAAGTTATAAAAATTATTTAACTTAGATTATAAGCATGTCAATAAATTATTCTATTTTTTATCCATGTTGCTTAACAATAGACATATCAGTCAAACTGAGTCAATGAAACAGTTCATCAAAATTAGGGAAAAAAAGAGGTCAGATGAGCATTTGCATATGAAAGAAAACAGAAACCATCAATTTTCTGATAGTGTTTTGAAATTTTATTTTTATTATTTTTAAAATATTTAACTGATATTTCTGGCATATTATAGTCGTAGATCATGTTACCTGTGGGAGTCCATGGGCTAGGTCTTCTAAATAAAAGTGTTCACATATTTTTATGAGGCTTTGTTTATCGTAAATTATAATAGCGTACTACCCCACACATGCTAATACGTAATATGACTTTATACACTTGACTCGCCGTTTTTCTCTCCCAAGTTCAAGTTCTATCATATTGGCAGGTCTGCGTTTAACACATGCATTGAAGACCACTTTTGCTTCTGTGGTTCTTAAAAATTTTACAGGTTTTGACCAAACAAGATGCAAAATTGTTTTTGAGTTTCTGCCATGAAATATCTACTAACCCTGTCATTCTTCTGAAAATACTGTGCTAATAAATTCTGACAATGTGCAAAACATAGTGAGAAGAGGAATTTTTTCTTCCCACGCATCTTTCCTCCAAGCGGTAGAAGAAAGAAAGAAAAAGAGAGAAAAAGACCCCACAATTAGGTCAGATAGGCCATTTTTTTAACAGAAGGTTACTTCCGAACCTTCCATTTCCAAATTTTATCTGGGCAGTATCACTTTTAAAGTTCCCAGGCAAGGATAATTCTATAACTGTTTTGAAAGCAAAAACGACAATCTAAAAACTAGTTCATAATAAAATCTGTGTATTTTTAAATTTTGCTAGCCAGCTTTTTAAGCCTGTCCTTTAGCTCTTTTTTGACTAGCTTCATACTTCTTAACATTAAAGGTACTCCTGTTCTTCTTGGGTGTTTTTAATCTTAAAATACTAGATGATACAGCACTTTTCCTTAGAGAATCATGTCTAAGTGAAATATGTATATACACACACACACACGCACAGTGGATTTTATATTCAAACATCAATTGTAACATTACCTAAAACTAAAGTATAAGGAAAAACATGAGGGACAACCATCCATTTGTTCATTATTGAGGCTTTGATGGAATGTTGACTCATTTAACAGCTATGCAATCTTGATTAGATCAGTAAAGGTCATTGGCACATATTTATTTTTCTCACAAATGCTGCAAATACAAAAGAAAATCTAATTCCCTGGGAAAACATTACAAATAACAAATAGCAATTTTCCTTAAGCCTGATCTGAAAACTCTTGGTGACTACTGATATATGTACATAAGTGGAAAGCATTGTCTTTGTACTTCCTGCGTTACAACATTTATGGTGATTTTCCTCTAAAAGCTGTGACATCAGAAGCACCCCAGGAGCCTGGAATCACAGTCATTATAAAAGCAAGCTTTTGGCTGCAAGGTAGTGAAGAGAATGCTGGTGGATCAAACCTGAAAGCCTTGCTTTTGAAATTAAATTAATACAGTTGGCTCAGTCAGAGCTGAGTTAGTGTATACCAAACGCCACAGAGTACTTCACAGTATAGACCCTCCTGAACTTTAAGCAGTATGATTCTGACCAGATTCTTCCCAGATTTGCCAGCTCTGGATAAAACTTCCAAGCAAAGTAATATATATATATACACACACATATACATATGTGTGTATATGTATACACTTAGCAGTTTTGTGAAAGGTAAAAAAAAAGGAAGTTTGTTAAATCTTCTTTGAGACCTAATGAGCACCTCAAGATTCTGCCTGTCTGAAGAGAAAAAGGATTAATGTTTAAAGTCTTTATTCCACCTAACTCCATCAATTTCATGTCACTAACACATCAAAAGGTGGAATTTTCAGAAAGCTGTTTTCTGCCTGAGTCTTTTCATTGTGGTTTCATAACACAATTTCCTCCCTAGGCCCTCCCAGCACATTGCACTCTCTCAATATATGCACTGTTTGGACACAATGCGTTCCTGTTTTCAGTTAATTAATACATCACAAGGAGCTTTCTAAATTAAAAAGCCCCCAAATCTCACAAACAAACAAGCTTAGGATATTATCCCTGAGCCATGTTTTCACTGCCTTTTTTTCTGTTTTGTCTTTTCTTTTATTTGTGTAAAATACATTTTGACTTCAGTGCCACCCATAAGAAAACTTGATATCCATATAATATCAAGCATAATTCAAGTAGAGTAAATAAAAGTAAGAGGAAAACATTCACAGCTCAACATTATTTTTAATCCTTCACATTCTTTACCACATCTCGTAGCACTTTTCATTTAGCACATCTCTGTGGGAAAAGATAATTCTTGTTTATCATTTTCCTTCCCATTGAGAGAACAGTCACAAATAGGCTGCATCCACAAGATGTAATAAATCTCTTTCAAAGTATCAAAGAGGTTAACTGTTTTTTACTCCACCAATTATTACTATTTAAATTAATAGGGAAAAGCCATAACAAAGTCACAAACAATGGTTATTTTTAAGCCAAGAAAATGATTCTTTTTTAAAAAGTGTATTACTGTAATTTCCATGAACATAATTATGGTTTTATAAGATACGACAGGATAAACTTTTTATATTAAAATGGAGCACCCTTTAACCACAGGCAGAAATATAATTTAAAATTTAATATATATGTATACATATATAAAACTTTTCGAAAGTTGAATAAATTCAAAATCTCAATTAAAATAGCAATGATATCTCAGTCGAGCTAAGGGCTATCTTAGAGTATTTCATTTCCTAATTAAGTCTAATTTTATATACGTCTGATATATGTTGATTTGAGAATAAAACTTTTTTTGACTATTCAAAAACAATTTTAAAAGTCACTATTAAAGATATAGAATAAAGATTTGCTATTATATGTTAAAAATAGAAATTGTGATAAAAACCTGTAATGCTCATGAAAATTAAATTAAGTATTTTTTAGGTAGTTCCAAAATAATACAAAAATTAAAGAGATTAAATATGAATCCCTTAATTTCAAATTCAAAAATGTTATTTGTAATATTTTAAAAGGAAATGGCCTAGAGATTCCATTTGTCTAAAGTAGAAGTTATTCATGATTTTCTTATGGCAAACAACTTGAGTTTTACAGCTTATGCTTAACAGTACAATTGCCCACCATAACAGTAGAGATAATGTAATTGTGTACATTGTGAAAAAAAAAAAACAAATTCCATGAACGATGTTTATCTTCTTTTGTCATTCTTTCTTGAAAATTAAGAAAGATTTTCTTCATAGATTATAAAACTAAGAAAGTGTGCAAGTTCATAAAACTTTGACAACACACTATTCAAAAATATGTGCATAAAGCAGTCATTAACATGAAATCACATGTTAGTGTGAAAACCCTCAAAGAAGACAGAAGATGGGTTCCAGGGCACTACAACTGGCAATAATGGCATCTCATACATAGAAAGCAACTAGTTGTCAAGAACAGAGGATAAGCTGGGGAAGAACTTACTACTAGTGATCTTTGCTCTTTAGTGTTTGGACATTGCTAGGTCATTTAAGCTAGTCCAGAATTACTAGAGGTACATAATTACATTGATCCAATCTTAAAATCCAGCTGGAATAAATGTTATTAAGAACGCCTACAGAAACCAGCCTTTGAGTTTCTCCTCCTCCAGACTCTCATCCTACACCATGTACTTGATAATTACAAGTCACAGAAAGAAGATCTTGAAAAGATCTATAGTCAGCACAGAGGCATTGGGACATTCCCCTAGGAACCAAGCCACCAGGTGGGGTATAAAAAAGAAGAGTAAAACATACTTTATAACTACAGTGGGTCTTTGCCTTGAGGTTCTCTATCCCCCTTTATTTTCTAAACATTTTTAGAAGGGAAAAATCCAAAGCTTAGTTTCTGCCCTTTTACCCATATTCCAACATTTGGTATCACAAAGCATATAGCTAAGCATATAGCTATATATAAAGCATAAAGATTATTGCTAAGACTTGCAGGGTAGCATGAAGTCATAAAGTGTATTAAGAAGACATTTCAGGATCACTAAAATCATACAAGTAGAAGAGCACGCTGAATAAACGACCACAGAGAAAGCAGAGTAAATGGTACAGAAAAGACAAAAATTTAAGCTAGACAACATCCTTGAAGAAAAGCATGAAACAGCCTTGGGTAACTTCAAAGATAATGCAAGCAGAAATCTGGGCATTTAAATAAAAATAATTATTTAAAAAAAAAAGAAATTGATAGTTTGAATAGTCAAATGATGTAGCCAAATGACAAAATGTGTGAACTGAAAAATCAAGGAGAACAATTGAATGAAAGCAATAAGATTTTACATAGTTAAACAATTTAACACACACCTTTCAGAAAATTAATTTTCAACAACAAAACAAGAAGTAAATGTCTAGGAAATCCTAATATGAATAAATATGCATATGTGTTATAGCAGTATATGTACTAAATATATATATATAAGTATGCATAAATATATGTGTCAATCTGTGACATACCACTTTATGTATAATAAATTTAAAAATGAATTATTTTCTGCTCTCCCATAATTTATGTTGTTATAATACATTTTAATTCTAAATACCATATAAACCTCATAGTATGTTATTACTATTTTTGCATTAGACAGTGAATTATCTTTTGAAGCAATTAAAACCAAGGAAATAATGTCTTTTCTATTTTCTTTCATTTTTCCCAATTCTGCCACTTTTTACTTTTTCACAGAGATCGATTTTAATCTGAAATCATACTGCTTCTGCCCTATCATCATGCTTTTGCGTATTTTGTATGCAGTCTGCTGGAAATATATTCACTCAGTTTTTGTTTATTTGAAAAAATATTCTTTCACTTGACTTCATTTGACTTCATGGTAGAAAAATTTTACTGAGTATAAAATCCTGATTTGACAGTTTTTTTTTTTTTAATCCAGTACTTTAAAGATGTCATTTCGTTGTTTCAGACTTGCATCATTTTTTATAAGAATTTTTCTCTTATTCTTAGTATTGCTTCTCTGGATATAAAATTTCTCATCCCCTAACCCTCTCTGGCTGTCTTGAATCAGTTTGATTACGATATTATCATTCTTTTATTTATTCTGCATAGGGTTAAGGTTCTTGAATGCATGGGTTTACTTTCTTTAGTTAATTTTCAAAAATTCTCATCTATGATTTTCTTTAAATTTTTTTTTCTGCTTTGCACCTCTCTTTGTCTTCTTATTAACTGCAATTAAATGTATATTAGACTGCTTTTTAACCTCTCACAGTTCTTGGATGCCCTGTTATTTACCAATTTTTATACTCTATTTTTTTTAGTATTTTACTTCAGATAATTTTTGAACCATGTTTAAGTTATTGATTTACTCTGAGCCATGACCTATCAAGGTTATGAACCCTTTGATGAACTTCTTTATCTCTAACATGGCGATCTTTTTATATTTAATATATTTGGCTCTCTCAATAGTTTTATGTCATTGATGAAATGCTTCTTCTGTTCACTCATCTTCTCTATCTTTTCTACTATATTTTTAAATATTTTATTCATAGTTATTTTAAAATCCCTATGTGGTAGATTTACTGTTTGGGCCATTGCTCTAAGCCTTATTAAGTAGGTTGCTTTGTCTCTTGACAGTGAGGGTTCTTTTGTTTTGTTTTGTTTTTAGGTGTTCCTTGCACTTCTCAATTAAATATCATTTGTAGAAAAATGCTAAAGACTGCAATAAATATTATTTTTAACAGAAATGAACACACTTTTTCTTCTGTCAGGACTTTAATATAGAACATTGAATCAATTTAGTTAAAAGTTGATTGGGGTTTGTTTTTTTTCTTGCTGTCTTTTTCTCTCCCTCTCTCTTAATTTTTCTCTCTCCATAAGCACAAATGCACACACGCACACCACATTAAATATAAATCATCCCATTGATTGAATAGTAAATATCAAAACAAAAATTAACTACAAGAACATATAAGTGGATGTATACTTAACATTGAGGGGAAGGCCTTCTTCAGTGAACACACAAAAGCAAAAAATACAAAGAGATATATTGATTTTGACTATCAATTAATATATCTTTAATATTAGCAGAGGTCAATAAAATTAAATAAGTAAGTATGCCAAATTTGAAAAGAAATATGCAACCTAATGGACAAAGAAGGAGAATACTTAATAGAATCAAAACATATAAAACATATTTACAAATAATTAAAAAAAAACACTCCAAAAAAGAATATCTAAATATCTTTGAAATAGCATACATTATACACTGACTGATTTTAATTTCCCAAGGTAGAATTGGGAGTTAGAGTTTTATGATCAATTAACTAAGATATATAGAAATAAAGTAACTTGCCCCAAATTGTACATATAGTAAGGAAACAAATATGAGATTCACCCCACGGATCATTTCATTTCCAAAGAATTTAATTTCTTTCACATCAGTGCTCCTTATAGTCTCCTGATTAGCAGCATCAGCTTCACCTGAGAACTTCTTAGAAAGGCAAGTTCTTAGACCCTATGCCAGACCTACTAACTTAGAAACCTCAGAGGTGAGCCAAGCAATCTGTTTTGAAAAGTTCTCCAAAAGATTCCAATGACTCTAAATTTGAAAACCATTTCTCTGGACCATGCTGGGATTTGTCTAGTTATTCTGATGTGTATATGTGATTACTTATAAATATTACCTATGTACTAAAGTGATTTAGAAATAGAAATAGCTGTATCAGAGTTAAGGAGAGTAATGCCAAGAAGAGGGTCACTTACGGGAGCCGATTGCAATATACATTCCATATTGATTTCCAAGAAAGAGACTGAATCTTAACATATTCCACTAGGACTACTAAAATAACATTAGATGGTAAAGAAATTTCAAACACACTGTTTTCTTATTCTACTTAGACATAAAGGGGTAAATTCTCAACTCCATTAAAATTACCTTGCACTATGTGGTATTAACAATATATTTAAAAGTTAAAGCTTTCTCATAATAACAGTTTAAGTTTTTTGCTAACATCCAAACCCAGTGATTAATAGTATAAATAAGTAGTTTAAGATAAGTGTATAAACCCTTACTAGGTCAGTTAAAAATTCTGCAAAGTCGAACAAGTTCATGATTACCTTGTACCCCAAATTTTTAAATCTGAAAAGTAGGGTAATACTATATGACTATTTTATTTAAAAGAATTAATGAAAACATAATATGAAAGGGACTTTCCTAATATGTGGACTAATTTCACTTGGTCTAAAAGATCTTTGGAACTGGCAGAAAAACATCTCCAGTCTCTAACTAGCAAGGTACTATGTTGAATAATGTGACTAAAATATACATTCTAGAAAAATGTACACTAATAGAGCACTCGTGCTTTTAATTGTATAATTCTATTAATTTTCATTATAATTTCAAAGTTGTTTTCAAATAAAAGAACTGCCTCAGAGATATAATAAACATCAAACTTAGGAATCTTTCAAAAAACATGTAGATATTGTCAAAATATAATTTATGTACATTTATTTTTCTGCACAGTGCTACAAAGAAAGTTAGTTAAATGCACAATTAATTCACATAATCTTGGCATAATTATTAAGGCAACAGACACTTTAAATGTTTTTTTTTTTTTTTTTTTTTTTGTTGTGTGTGTGTGTGTGTGTGTGTGTGTGTGTGTGTGTGTGTGTTTTAGCCTGCAAACCTTTTGGTTCCTAGCACAGAGTGGCCCTTATTTAAAAAAAAAAAAAAAGACTAAGTTTTCCATTGATTTTATGGCAATAGTATTCAGCCATAAAGATCATCGCAACTGACTGAGCAGAATTCACCAGCTAGAAGAGCCACAAGATTTTATTTTAGACAGACCTTGTGCTATGTAAGTGAGCTGCACTGAATTAACCTTAAGTATTACAGCATTTTAAAAAAGCAAGTCCCCTTCCTGCTGTTTTACACTTTAATTACTTCTTTAATCGACTCGTTAGTTGATTAACTTATCACTACTGGCAATAAGTACCTGTTCTAAGTAGGGGGGAGCTAATTGAACCAGTGGTCTTTGAATGCCGCCTGGCTGCAGCCCAGCAGCTGGATGCTTGACTTTGGGGGCAGTAAGGGGACTTCAAATTCTCACATTAAATATCAAAAAGCAAAGTTATATCACTGCCATCATTTGTTAAATACTTTCCAGGTAAATTACTGTAAATTGTTACCTACAATTGATTGATCTTTTCCTTTCTCAACTTAAAACCACCCTTAGCCTGTGTGTCTTGAATTCAGAAAAAAAAAGGTGCTTTATCAGCTAATGGCAGTTACTGGCTACTGAGTATCTTGCCAGTTGCAACCATCATACCTGACCTTATATGAAAAAAAAAAAATATGTGCATTTAAGAGGAAGAAGATTATAAATATGCAGGACTTTGGCAGAAAAACTAAAAACCTCTCTTTATTGAAGTATTTGTATAGAGTTTAAAAATACCTCATGCAGAAACTCTAAAGCTCATGTTAAATATTACACCTTTTAGATTTACTGGTTCTGTACTTTACTTTAATTCATCTCTATTTCAGCCATATATTTTACTGGTCCAACAAAGAGACAATAGTAGTATTGCATAAGAAGAAAGTAATTTGTCAAGTGATAATGTTCTCATAATTCTTTCTGTAAAAGATTTAGGTTTCACTCGATACTTAACAGCATTTAATGGAGATTTAAAGGTCAAGAAGATTGAAGAAGAACTGACAATAGAAGCACTGCCAAATTTCCTTAGATAAAGGAGGAGGATTGTTTTTCCTAACTCTCAGAATCTTTTTTCAGGCAACTGGAAGAGACTTTGCTCAGGTAGCCTCCTCAAGTTTCTCATAAAATGGGAACCACTACCTTTTCTTCCCTTCAGCTGTAGTTTTGATTGAAATTTAATGAGGCAAAAACAAAGTGCTAACAAACAAGAATTAAAGTAATTAATGAACAATAATCTTTATACCTTCTACTTCCACTTAATTTAAGGACTTCATGGTGCCATAATGAAGCCACAGAGGTAACTACTAACTTTCAAACAACATAACCTGAGGCAGTGATGGGTAATGGTCCCAGATTTGTAACAGAGAAGAGATTTGGAAGGAGAATGATGCAATTCTTGATGCCAATCAGCCAGAATTATGAGAACCATAACCGATTACTTTACTAGTTAACATGATGACAGCAAAATACTATAGATTGATAGAGTGTTCATTATCAGGGACTCTATCAGGCACTTTGAATTTATTTTATTACTTAAGTCTTAAATAAATGTTATGATTTACATTTACAGCCTCTAAATCTCAGAATAGTTAAATATCTTGGGATTATACTACTGGTAAGAAAGGCACCAGAGAATCAGAGTCAATTATTTTTAATCCAATGCTATTTTTACTATTAATGCTTTTTTTACATATATATAACAGGTTGAAGGATTTACTAACTTCTTAAATAGATTTCAGCTTTTTTTTGTAAAATCAACAAAAGACTGATAGAGCAAATTCTAGCCTCACATTTGATTTTAGCTGGTGTAATTAAAAAATATATAATGTACTATCAGATCTTATGTTTCCATAATTATAGGGTAAATAAAATAGAGTAGAATCTCTGTACTATTACTTGTTGGCTCTATATGCCTGCTTAAATTATAGTTATAATAAGAAATATAGAAACAAACTGAAAAGATGGTTATCGGTAAGTAAAGCAAAAGAGGTAATTTTTAAGTTTACTTAAAAATATAATCTATTTCTATTTAAAAATTCCAGGAATTGACAATATTGATTGAGCTCATGGTATATGTCAAGCATTGCTAGTTACTTAAAACAAAGTGGAAAATAAGGGACAAGACTCTTGTTTTCCTTAAGTTTATTCTATTTGGATGGAGAAAAGGGGTTTGTAGGGGAGGTGTACCCTAAACAGATAAAGAAATAAATGATTTCAGACAGTCACAAGTAACAGGTGGTCATACAAACTATCTCCAAAGAAATCGTATTTCATATGAGACATAAATGTTGGCGGAGGTGGCTGTGTGAGGTGATGGATTAATATAAATACATAATTATGTAAAGAGTATTCCAGGCAGAGGGAAGAACAAATACTGAACAAAGGACTGAAACCGAAAAGAGTCAGTATATTTGAGGAACTTTGAGAGATTCAGTGTGGTAGAAAAGTGGAGAGCCATATCAGAGTCAATTGGTCAATGTGCAGAGGTGGACTGAGTCCCTTTCTGTTATATTTACTTATCTCAATGTCCTTTAGTGGTACAATTACAATTCTAACATGATTTATTGTTTCATATAGCCAGGTATCATTTTTAAATCTAATTTATTGATCTTAAACAGAAAGTGATTTGAAGTAAGAAATTTTGGTATGTTACCAGAATGCCTATTTTAGACTATAATGTAAAAAGTTTTTAAAAATCCATTGAAATAATTATCAAATTACAGATATTAGGTATATCTTGTATAATATAAGTTGTGATATTTCCTAGATCAGAAAGAAATCATGGGGTGGCATTTTTTAAATCCTCAGAAAATAGCCTTAAAATGATTTTCCAAAATGTTAAGTTTGACAGGCAGTAGTTCAAGAAAACATCTTTAAAAGCAATTTTAAAGGAAATTAGAATTGGCTTAGTAAACATTTTCATTAGCTCAGTAGATTTCCCGAAGGACGCGCAGTGGCCAACCTATACCTTTATGGTTTCCTCTACTCTTCTTCCCACTCACTTAAGATGAGGTTAGCTTTAGAAGACCCAGAGAATGTGGAAATTAATTAATCCAAGATCTTTCTAAATTAGGTATTGTAACTAGTGTCTAAATGTCCTTAGGTTTGTTTCAATTATCAAGTAATATTTTTTTTCAGTATACTACTCAACGAGATTAAAAGTTTAATACAAATATTAATCAAAACAAGTTTTTAAAAACCTAGATTGTTATTCTCCTGAATCAGATAGTAAATTACAAAAGTAAATTAGTCATTCTAAAATAGGTGGAAACTAACTGTATATTTCAATGTGTGTGTGTGTATATACACATACACATGTATATACATATATATACATATCTCATCAAAATATAACACTATATATGTATATAAACTAAATATATCATTATAAATATAATACTGCATATATAAACTAAATATAAATGTTTAATCTAAGTATATCTGTAAACTAGAGATGTATATAAACTAAATATATATTATATAGTCTATGTATATATTGAGCAGGTAATTGAAGAAAAAATTAGGCACCTGTTTATTCATAGCATCAATATACCAAAAAATATACAGGCACTGTATATTTTGAAATAAGTAGTGTAAAATAAATTTGATATTCTTAATTTGATCAAATTCTTCTTTGCTGGCACACAAAATTAACAGTGGAGATTTGGAAGCTGCAAATAATCTTAGCTGTTCCATTAAGTCATAATTTAGATGTATGTTCCCAGCAGTTAGGATTAGTTTCCAATTATAGGATTATTGCCTAAGTGAAAAGACATAGCCCTCTATTAGCCTTGCAACCCGAATTCCGAAACAGAAAGGTGGATGTTACACCTTTAATATAGTTATGAATTTACTATTTTAACATTTAAACTTATTTAATATTTAAAATTACTATTTTAATATTTAAACAAATAGGAATTCTATAATTTACCTCTTTTCATAGTTTCTGTTTCAAATATGATTCTCCAACTCTATCTAAATGGATTAAGAGGAATATAAATTTCATTTTTTAATTTAGTTGTATGAAGAAATGAAAGACATTTGATTAAAATGGTTTAAGATTGTTATTTAGACATTAGAGTCAAAGTTATATTTTCCATGCTTCCTATTTTACTTTGGGCTGCTATAACAAAAATACTACAGATGGAGTGGGTTATAAACAACAGACATTTATTTATTTCTCACAGCTTTGGAGAATGGAAGACCAAGATTAGGGTGCCGGCAAGGTTGGGTTCTGGTGAAAGCCTTCTTTCATGTTGCAGCCCCCTGACATTTTTTGTGTTTTCACATATTCAAGAGAAGAGAGAAAAAACAAACTCTCTCTGATTTCTATGAGGGCATTGATCCCATTCATGAGGACTCCACCCTCATAATTTTATCTAATCCTAATTACCTCCAAAGACTCACTACCTCTTAACACCATTTTATTAGTAGGTACAGTTTCAACATATGAATTTTAGGGTGACACGAATTTTATGTCTATAGCACTTCTTAAGTCCAAAATTGGCAAAATCTCTTCACTTCATTATTTAGTTTAGCATTTCTTCACTTTTTTTTCCCACAAAATCTAAAATCTTTCTTTCTACAATGGCCTCATGTCCACAGATGAAGTTCTGCACAGTATTTGAACGAACACTCACTCAAATACTGTAGAAGTGAAGAGAGGAGACGGTCGATCCACTAACCACACCAACCTTTGAATACTAAGCTGCATGTCAGGGTCTCATCTGAGATAAGTGATGCTGGTCTCTTGGCTTGGCCTAGGTCAGTTTCTACTCAAAGTAAGAGTAAGACTGCTTGGCTGGGGGAGGAGAAGGAAGATGGATTGAATGGATGATGGAAATTTTTGGCATTTTTCTCTTTTTCTAAAAATGCAGAGAAGGATTTGGCTCATTTTATTTATAACCTTTTAAACTCCAAAAATATTTTTTGGTTTGAATTAGTACTTATTACATGGTTTATTTGTTTGAGAAGGGTTGCTTTTGTTTGTTTTGTTTTCATTAGGAACTCTACTAGCAGATTAACCTTGATTTGATGGCTAAATCAATGTCCTACTTAAAAAAAAATGATCATATATAGTGAAAGAGTTAATATTTGGCCATACTGGTTTCAAATTTCTTTCTTTCTGTAGAATAAAATGTTAACAGTTGAAGTTCCACACACCTCCAATCCTCTCTCCATCTGACCTTCTTGGAGGCAACCTTACTATGACATCAGTGTGCCCAATCTCATTTATGTTTCATATTTTTAATACACAAGTTTTGCAAATATAAATATGTAACATTGCCATTTTCTTATTACATGTACATAATTTCTTTTGAACTTGTTTGTGTCCCTCAGGTTTCTGAATGGTATCCATGTTAATACACGTTGATTTAGTTCATTTCAACAACCATATGTTTTAAACTGTGAAAAGCACACTTAAATGAAGTCCCTTTTATAGAATTTTGAAATTCAAGAGATATGTTCTTTTAAAATGAAGCTATGAAGTGAGAATAAAGGAGCGAAGAAAATCATAATGTGGTTTGGTTAACAAAATTCTAAAATGTGCATATTCAAAAATGTATCGATAAAATCATTACAAATATCCTGAAATGATTATTATCTCAAATATTATTATTTAATATCTAGTTCAAGTGCCTTAAAAGTAATCCACTGAGAAAATATATATTTAAAACTTCCTAACTTAAAATGTTGTAGGATAGTACAGATTCTCATCTTTTAAATTGTGTTTTTGTTTTGATTATTATTTTTAAACACTATTTTACTGTATACTTGCCTTGTAAGAGTTTTCTTAGAATAATTCATGGTTTGTGGTTCTGGAAGCCCTCCAGTTAGGTTGCAAATGATAGGCACTTTGGCCTGTTTATGCAAAAGTTTAGTCAGAGGCTATTAGCAACTTATCCTAAATGGAATAACCACAGACCATAACAACTATTAATATAAACATATAAACATACTTTACTTAAAAAGATCTCATCTGAACAGTCCCCTAGTAGACTTAGCATTCTAATGCAATTCTACATCTACCAGGAGAATATAACTGGTGGAAAAGTTATTTTGACTCAGTAACACTTGAATTCAAAGACTTAAACTTCTTATCATTAAAATTTTACTTTGGACAAGTTATATTTTTTAATATTCATTTATCAAATATTCCCTATGTCTAAGTCAGAATATGTAGGTGATTTATATGCATAATTTCTAATCCTATTACTTTATGAGATGGGAATCAATATCACTATTTTTTAGCCTCCAATGAGAATCCTGAGATGTACAGGTTTAAGTATTTTGTCCCAAATCCTATTGCCAGTACATGATAGAAAAGGAATCAAACTGGTATTTTGAGTTATGCAATTTTTACTAGTTAAATTTTCATACATGTAATAGATTGAATAGTTTCCTCCTCAATTCCTGTCTTCTGGGAACTTCAAGATGTGACTATACTTGAAAATAGGGTCTTCACAGTTGTAAATAGCTAGAGATTTAGTGAAGAAATCATTCTGGGTTTAGCATGGGTCCTAAATCCAAGGACTGGTGTCTGTAAGAAGAGAGAGGGCAAAGATAGATAGGCCATGTGAAAATGTGGGACATGGTTAAAGCTATGCAGTCACAGGCATGGCATGCCAAGAGCCACCAGAATCTGGAAGAGGCAAGGAAGAACTGTTTTGCAGAGGCTTTAAAGAGAGTGTGGCCCCACCAACACCTTGATTTTAGTCCTCTGGCCTTCGTAATTGTGAGAATAAATTTCTGTTGTTTTAAGCCACCAAGTTTGTGGTGATTTGTCATATCATCCCTAGTAAACTAATATAATGCTATGATATCTTTATTTGTGAAGAAAAGACTAAACTATTTTCACATAGTATTAAATACAAAGCACTTTTTAGATCACCAGGACCAAAGTGGGCATTCAGCACCACTATGAAACAATGAAACTACTAAAAACTATAATAGAATCTGGCCTTAGATAATAATGAAAAAAAGTAAAGAAATGCACAAAAGGAGACTCCATTGTACCTTTTCATGGAATCACTGTATATAGTACCTAGTTAAATTTATGCAAAGTGAGGAAAATTGTTTGGTTGATTATGTCAACACTGAATATTCCTAATACTATGTGGTAGGAGGAAATAAATGGCTATTCTTGCAAGAAAGCTTGGAAGCAAACTAGTTTAAAGAATTTTCATTAAAGTTATATACGAAAATAGCAATTGATATAGAAAATAAGATGGGTTTCAGAGAGAATTAGAAAGCTTGTAATTCAAATTTGATCCAGTTAAATGATAAAAAAACGAAACAGCAAGTCATGTAGTTATCCAAGGACTAAAATCAATCACAAGACATAAACTAAATACAAATTTTAACTCTTTATGCTTTATTTAATAATATTTACATATCATACAACTAATCCTTTTAAAGTGTACAGTTCAATGGTTTACAATATTCTCTCAGAATACGACCATATCTGTAAATAATTTGAAACATTTCCATCCCCCCCCCAAAAAAAAACATATGAAAACTTGTACTCTTTAGCAGTCACTTCTATTCCCCTCTCCAGCCTGCGGTAGAAAACCATTAATTAATTTTCTCTCAGTGAACCTGTCCATCTGGATATTTCATTTATGTAGGATCATATAAATATATATTCTTTTATAACTGGCTTCTTTCATTAAGCATCATATTTACAAGGTTTATCTATGTTGTAATTTCTATCATTTGTTTTTATTGCCAAATAACCTACACATCAGATGAAGTCTGCCTACCTAAGGAAGCTAAATAAGATTGTTTTAAATCTCTAGTTTCCCAATCCCATAGTTTGATGAAGCCTGAAGTCACCCAAACCTCTGATTTCTATAGATGAGGTGTGTATGCATACTTTTCTGGTACCTTCAGTCTCCAGAAGCTAAAATGATTGTCTTATTCAAACTTCAACAATATTATGCCACATTCAGAACCTTTATTAACATACACTGCCAAAAACAGAAAGTACTATATAAATGTCAGAATTTAAAGAAACTTTTAGTATGTATATGTGCAAGTCTGTGTGAGTGTGTATGGGTGTGTGTGTGTAAGAGAAGTGTGGGATTATAATTAGCATAATCTCAATCTTTAAATATAAGAAAAAGTAGAAGAGAAAACTATGGCTCAATCTCTAATATTAACAAATGTTTAGATTTAAATAAGAGATTTTAGTTCTCATTACATAGAAAACAAAAAATAATTGCTTTTTTTCCAAAGTTTAAAATGTAGTGCTGAAATTTGGAAGCTGGACATGATTTGTTACTTATGGAAGATATGGACATAAATTATATGCATAACAAAAAATCTGATATCTAAATTTAGAAATCTGTCAAGATAAAATCTATCAGATTTGTAGAACCTCAACATATTCTTAGATTAAAAAAAGAGGCTAGACTAAATATAGGTGATACTCTTTCATACAGCCAGGTTTAATGTGCCTTCAAATTAGTTGTTAAAATACAGGAAATATGATAGAAAAAATACGTATACTCATGCATGATTTATGTACATATGCAAAATTTAGAAACTGAGTAAGGTATAAAATCACATAATAGAAAAAAGAACTATTTCTTTTCATCTCTATAATTCCAGGAGTATTTAAGTTTTATTTCTAAGATCTAAAAGGTGTTAATTGTGGAAAGTATACCACTTTCTTTGACAATGTTTTCATAAATTTAAGATAAAAGTTACACCATTAATTATCTATGGCATAAAAAATATATTTGAGATGAAATTTTAATCTCTTCTTTCATTCAATCCTATTGAAAGCCAAATACCTGAAGATCATGTAGTTAATGCTCCTTAGGTAACATATACTAAACTTGAGACCCTTCGATGATTTATAATAAATTGATAAAAACTTTAACATTTACTGTACAATTGTAGGTTTTTATATATTTTTTCTACCCAAATGGCAAGAACTTGCATTAGATATTCGGTGGTATCTGTGATTTTTTTAAAAAAGGTTAAGAACCAGTGTCTTAAGTTATATTTAAGTAGGTTTAGACCCATAAAAAATATTAAAATTTAGCAGATACAATATATTGATGCAAGTTAGCATAAATAATAAAATTTAAGTCTGTATAGGATGCTGTACATTTAAAATGGAAAAGGCAAATGTATGTGTAAAATTTAAAAATAAATGTCATTTTGCTTCTGATAGATACACACAGATATTTGGAAGAATTGGTGTACTCCCAAGATAAAATGAATACCAATAAAAAAATTCATCTGAGACCATTTTTCATATTTGTTTCTCCGGTTTTATATTGATATTGTTAGTTATTTCATAGCAACCAACATCATAAAGCAATCATAAAGACTATCAGTACCAAATCCAAATATTAGCTGTTGATATTAATGCAACAAGGAAAAACTTAATTTATTAAATGGACCTCGATTCTTCACCATAATCAGATTTAACTTTACTTTGTATTATCACACATTTCTATTTTTTCATTCTCTATTATATAGGGTTTAAACTTGAGATAATGAAGGAAAAGAGAAAAGAGATTTTTTCCACTTTCAAGAGTGAATAAAAAGATGTTGGAACTCTCCTAGGAATTGTATGAAATTAGTATAATCTTAATCCTTAAATATAAGAAAAATTCCAAGAGAAAACTATAGACCACTCTCTAATATTAATTAATATTTAAAACTTAAATAAGAGAGTGATTTCCATGTTAGGACTATCTCATTACACTCAGTCCAAGTTTAACCTGGCAATATAAAGATGATTTAACATAAAGAAATTTATTAATAGATTTGTAACAGGTTGATGAAAATTGTAAAAATATTTAAATATATATGGAACTCATATTTGATAAAATTCAACAAACATTGCTAATACAAATATATAAATAAGAAAAGAAATCTTCTTTAGTTAATAAAGACAACTTATTTTAAGCCAAGAGCTACGTTATATTTGCTAGTAAAATCTCATAGAAATTTTATCTAGATGTGCAAAATGAAATTCTCGTTATCATTTTGCTTTTCAATACAGTACTAGTTATATAATATAACAGTCACTATAATAAAACATTGCAAAAGAAATATACATAAAAGTTATTGAGTGGGAGAGACAAAAGAGCCACTATTATGAGTCAAATGGGTTAATTTTTTGTAAATATTCTTTATGACCCAGAACATTTTTAATTTACAATGCTTCTCACATTTTGCAAATATTTAAGTATATTTAGTTTTTTTTTTTTTTTAATGATGATCATGTATTTAATATGAACTGATGAAAGCGGTAACTGTAAAATGTAAGGCTTTTATGTGATATCTTGCTATTTTGGCAAATTCAGATTCAGATTCAGATTTACACCTTGATCAATACTGCATTATTGAACTTTTTTATTTTAAAATACAGAAACTCTAAAATACATTGTTGAATAAAGTTGTCAACTGTCAATGTTTCAGGAAGTCTCTTTATTCTAAAATTGTCTATTCCACATTATTTGTTTAAATGTCCTTGAACTTCTGAGTAATGGTGAGAGCAGACAATTTTAATTTTGTTTTTATATCCATATTTTGCAAAGGGAGATAGATTAATAGATAGATAATACATGTAAACAGAAACAGATACACATATACACACATTATATATACTATTAATCATTCTCCCATTTTTCTCCCTTTACTTAATTGGTTTATGAAAAGTTTGGCAAGTACTTTTACCGTTGGCTTTCATGAACTAAAAAGTTCAGCATAACTAAAAAGCCAGGGAATTTGCAGTGAGTTATGTGTAATAAAGTAGCAAAAATAGTGCATTTGGTAATCTTTCAATAACTTAAAAAAAGCAAAGCACCTCTGTGAAATGAATTCTACCTTATTAATTTATCACATAGGACTGAGAGCCATTTTGGGGAATAATGCTTTAAAGTGCTGTGGCATCCGCAGCTAAATGAACATGCTCCTTTTAGCAACTGAATGCCAGAGGCTAGGAGATCCAAACAGGATAATTTAAGGATCAAAAGAATTTTTCACATAGAAAACTTGGAACAAATATTATCCTAATGCCATCAATCAACAAAAAGCAATTAATACATGACACTAATCAAATACTAACAATGGCTATATTATTATTACTATAAATCTGTTAAGGATACATTTAACTGACATGCTTCGTAAATGTTGTAATTTAACTGATCTAATATTCTGTTCAAATAATACTTATCTATAGTTAATATACTATTTTTTTCTATTGAAAAATTTAATAAATATTTTAGAAATATACTTATTTTCATCTAAGCTGCCACTAACCAAACAAAGTTAGTAAAAAAGATTAAAGGAGAAAACATGGAGATTTTACCAAATGACATCTAACTGAACAAGTACAACTATTTAAACATTTTTATTACCACATTTTAGTGTGGTCACATAAACATGTTAAGGCAAGATCAGACAAGGTAAAACTAAGGTGTAAAACCAAGAGTTGGGGATGGAGGTTATTAATTGATATCATTGAATAGATTTCATGGTAAGTGTTAATGTTGTGTTGATTAGATCGTTCAGATGTAAATCTGACTGAAGTCTTAACTGCTATCATCTAGAAAACAGAAACTATTAAGTAAAAATCTGAAAAATTGCCTGAATTCATCAGCTTTGCTAATATCCAAAATCAGACATCATATGATTAGAGTGAACTTCCATTGGAAGCTCAGTTTTTAATCCGAACCATTTATTTTATGTTTACCTTCTTGAATTAGAAAAGCTGGCTCTTAGAGATATAAACTTAGATTGTAAACCAAGTTTTGAAGAAATATGTAAGTTGATTATGCAACTAGCTTTCATAGATGAAGTTATATTTATCTAAGTTAATGCAGAAGGATTAATAGGAGAACAATACAAACTTTTTCTTAGAATCTATAATTCTATTTATGGACATTACATCTATCTAGTGATAATTATCCTGTTGCATATCAAGGCAAAGATAGTTCCAAATTTGGGAAAATGTAAATTAATTGAAAGTCACGATTTTTCAAAATATATATATATCATAATGATGAAGACATTTAATAAGACATGAGCAATTAAAGAATTCTGAAAAATTCTTTAAGTACAGCAAAAATCATAACAATTCTGTATTATTTATAAGCACATGCACATGCAGGTATGTATGCACACACACACACACACACACACACACACACACACACAAATGGCAATATTAAAATACTAGTAACTCAGGGTGCAGGCTAGCTGAGTTGGCATTGAACATAGAAAGGTAAAAGATTGGAAATTTAATTACTTTGATCTGTCATGCCTTGTAGCTATGTGTCAGCCTAAACCAACACAAATGACATGGAACAAAGGTCATGGCTGCTTTAACATAGTAACACATTTATAACGGTTGATTAATAAGTGTATTGAATTGAATGCATACTGGGAACTGAAAATAAACTATAGAACTTTGGGACCTATAGATGTTTTGCATGTTTATTATATATATGTCTTTTTGTATTAATATGAAATAGGTATGCAAATATGTAAATTTAGATTAATATATATCTCCCATATATACAAATGTCAACTATGTTTATTGAGAGATAGCAAGAATTCTCTATTTTAAAATTAAAATAATTAAATAAATAAATATTTTTGCATCAAGCAATAAACTTTTTTTTTTAGTTTATTTATGATAAAAAGTATAGCTAAATTATTACAAAATGGTATATGTCAGATCAATACACTAGCTGGTTGACTGTTTTTTAAAAAATGTTTTTCCCGGTAGTTTAGCATAATTTGCATATAGTAGTATGAAAGTGGTAGAGAATTTTGAGCAAATGAAATAAATGCTACTATTATTTGATTTCACTCTATTTCCCCAAATTGCAAACATTTCTTCAAGGTTTGCAGACATTTTTAAGAAGAACAAAAGAAAGAAAAGAAAACTTACTGGCCTTTCTAATAGTATCTGGAACTCTGCACTGTAAATCAATTTCCAACAATGCTTTGAAGTTTTTGAATTTTTGAGATTTGCCATTTTCTGGTTCCACAGAAAAAAGCATAACTAAAAATCTACTTAACTTATATATCAGAATTTGTAACCAGAGGCCTGTTTATTCTAGGCAACTTTTTGGGTTAAAGACTGGAACTGCTTATCAATATAAACTACTTTTCTCAAAGGTCTAACATATCATCCAATATTCTTTATTTTTCTATTATTGGTGGTGATAATATTAAAAAGAGAAAAAATGAATCTGAAGTTTAATTTAGGGATATTCGCTGTTCAATATATTATTGAATATTTTAGTATTTTTATAAACATATTGAATTTTTACTATTTTTTCAAAATGCCTTCCCATGAAACTTTTTCTATGCATTTCCCTAATTTGATCTTAGTTTCATAAACATTGGAATTTGAGTGTGTCCACATTTTGTATTCTTTCAAGGTTATCTTTTCTTTTTGTATCAAAATAAAGTAACTCAAGTTCTCTTCTGAATAGCACAGTAACCCCAATAACTTCATAAACTAATCCCTAAGAACTCTAGGAAACGCAGAAATCTCCTTAAGTTTGTATACATATATTTTCATTTCTGGCTGTAAACTGCTGCTCTCAGGCAATACCTTGTGGCCTCAACTCTGCTTTCCTGTGACCCTTTAAATATCTGCGTTAAACGGTACTTTGGGAAAATGTTACTATAGTTCCTCCAGAAAATATCATTAGAGAATTAAAATTAAAAAAAAATGTAATATTGAAAATTTTCTAGAAGATCTCTTCTCTGCTAAAGTTCATTGGTTTTTCCCTTACATTAGGGAGGTTCTTGTTGATTATTTCTCTTTTTCACCTTTGTATTGCTAGTTTCTTTCCTCCATGGATATCTCCACATTCAGCTCCTCATTTCCCTCTGTATCCTTCTTCAGACTTTCACCATAAGATGCTGAGGGTTCCTTCTTAATATACAAATTATCCCTCTGTCGAGATGTCGATTTCACACCATTCGATTGGTATAACCTTTCTCATTATAATGAGAATATTTAACTTCTTATAAAGATATGGCATTTTTCCTACTCAACAAATATTTAGGCCTGCTGCCAACATAAGACAAAGGTACTTGGCTTCTATATGCATGACTAAGAGGGTTTATCAAAATGATTCATTTCAAGGTACAAGAGTCTGCCACAAAGACTAATTTCAGCTCTCTGATTTAGAACCACAGGAAGTAATGTGTGGACAGATTAAATGTAGCAGACTTTTTCCCCCTGAAATCTTTTAATAATCAAAGTCAAACAAATATTGAGGTACCTGAATACTTAAAATAATTAAATTCAATTAGAATTAGAGATAACATTTCTCCCATTATTTATTTTAGTTTATAATTAAAAACAAATAAAAAATAATTCTGTTCCCAACTATGATGAAGTACTGTTTTAAAATGAAAACATCCTGCCAAGAACAACTAGAAAAACTGGATAAAATACAAAACAAACAAACAAACAAAACAGCTCTTATAAGTAATTGGAGAGTAAGGGCAAACATCTAGATGATATTGAGAAATGATAGAAACCAGAAGATAATTAAATGACATTTTTAAGTATGAAAAAATTAATAACAAGTGGCAACTTAAAATTCTACCTCCAGCGAAACTACTCTGCAAAAATATTACAAAATAAAATGTGCTCATTTTTTCTAGCTCAAAAAGAATGTCTAAAGAGGGTTCTTAGGGCAAAAAAAGTGATTCCACACAGAAATACAAATACGTAAAAAAAAAAAAAAAAAAAAAAAGGACAGATCCACAAATACTTTTAGTACAAAGTAACAACAACCCCCCCATTGGTTTTGCAAAAAAATATATATTTAGATATGTTACAGTAATAGCAAAAAACATATTAGACTGGCAAATGAAGTTAAAGTATTCTATGGTCCGTACAGTGTCCTGGATGTGGTAAAAGTTTTAATTGATAGTTGATTTGAATGTGTCAGATATGCATGTCATGAAGTTTGGATAGATGTTTTTAAAGTTTGGTCCATGAACTCCTAGGCCATCTCTTTAGACTTCTGGAAAGTCTAAATAATTAAAGCTATTTTCTTAATTACAAGACTTTATTTGTATTTTTCATTGTATTGATATTTATACAATAATAATGCTAGTATTTTGGTCTGAATAATGACAGTGGCACCAAATAATATCAGCAATCATGGTATTTCCACATCCTAAAAGGAAACCAAAGGCCAGTTAAGAATGCCCTCGAGTAGACATTGTTAATATACTGTGTGATGAAATGGGAAGTCCACATAAAGCTATTCTCTTGCACACCAAAGTATGATCGTTATCTCAAGGGAACCATCAAGTTCATATGTAATTATTGGGTTGCAAGCTGAACTAGTCACACATTTCCTAGAACAACTTGAAAGAATGACTGACAGGGCAATATGGAAATTCAAATTTGGTGTTGGGGAGACATTTGCTTAGAATAAACCAAGTGAACTATCATTTCAAGGAAAAATTGTTGTTTTTTAATCATGAAACTTGAATTTTCAAATAAAAACTAAAATTGTTCAAAAATTGTATCTACTGACATGAACTTTAAAGTCCCCCAATACTGAAACACTTTTTGGTTAGATTGGTAATAATAATTACAAATATTAATGTTAGCGAATAATAAAATATATCTTTTGAAAGATATGCATAACTCAGCAAACCAATATTTTACAAAAGATTAATTCGTATTATTAAATTGCGCTATCGCAAAACTAATCATTTCAAATGTACCAATGGTAACAGCATATGCAAAATATACTGATATGATTTCAGATACAATATTGCAATTAATGTTCAAGTAATTACCTCTTGAGATTTGTTGTAGCAGCAAAAAAATATAAATATATGTGCAATTACCTAAAAAGATTATTAATATTCTCCTCCCTTTTCCTATTACATGTTTCTTTGAGACCAGATTTTCTTTACATATTTTAATAAAATAAATATTACAAGTATCTTTGAATAGAGAAGCAGATATAAGAATTCAGCTTTCTTTAAATCAAACAGTAAAAAGATTTGCAAAAATGCAAAATAATACTATTTTACTAATCTTTTTTATTTTTGGAAATATAATATTTTAATGAAATATTTTATGTTAACATGCCATGAATTTTTATAATTACTTTTAATGAATTACTAATGATATGTTTTAAATTTTTCTGTTTTAATGTCTAATATGTAATTTTGTATAGCTGTAACCCACAGAAAAGAAAGCACTTTGGGTACCTGAAGATTTTAAGAATGTAAAGAGCTCTTTCAAACCAAATGCTTAAAAAACATTCTCTAATAATCACAAAAAGCATAATAAAATAACCTATCACTAACAAGTTAAGAAAAAAAGAATAGAGATTTGAAAATATACCTTTACCAATTCAGCAAAGACAAAAATGTAAAGGAAAAGATGGCAGAACAAATTAATAAATAGAAACAAAGATGATAGATTTTATTTCAAAACTATTAGTAATTCCATTAAATATAAAATATTGAGTACTCTGGAAAGAAGAAAATTGTTAAACTGGTTTTAAAGAAAAGTCTAACTATACTTTATATGGAAAATATGTACTATTGAAATAAAGGTTAAAAATAGTGTAACTATATTAATATCAGACAATAAAAACTTTAAGGCAAGAGGAACATCACATAATGATAAAAGGGTTACCACTAGAAAGATATAGTTGTTCTAAATTGGTATGTACCTAATGTCACATAGCCTCAAATTATAAATCAGTGGAACAAAATAGAAAGCCCAGAAATAAACTCAAACCTGTAGCATCAAATGACCAATAAAGGTGTCAAGAATATACAATAAAGTTGAGCATCTTCAACATATTATGTTGGGAAAACTGGATCTCCACATCCAAAAGAATAAAATTGGAAATTTATTTTATATCATACACAAAAATTTACTCAAAATCTATTAAAGAATTAAATATAAGATCTGAAACTGTGAACATTCTATGAGAAAACGTAAAGGTTAATCTTCTTGACAGGATCAAGGACAGTCACAGGGAGCCTAAATAAATATAGGAGGTGGTGTGATCAGCTTTTATTCAAAAAAAGTGAATCAAGCCTCACCAGGCCAATAATTTCTTGCAGATGACCTCAAAAGCACAGGTAACAAAAACAAAAATAGATAAATGGGACTACATCAAACTAAAAGCTTCTGCGCAGCAAACAATCATGAGTGAAGGGGCAACCTATGAAATGGGAGAAAATATTTGCTACCTTGTATGTCTGATAATAAGTTAATGTCCAAAACATAAAAGGAACTCCTACAACTCAATAGCAAAATGTAAACAAAGAAAAGAAACAAGCCAATTTTAAAATGGGAAAGGACCTAAATAAACATTTCTCCAAAAAAGACTTATAAATGGCCAACAGTATATAAAGAGATACTCAATATTATTAATTATTGGGAAATGCAAATCAAAACCACAGCAAATATCACATCATATCTCTTAAGGTGGCTATCATCAAATAAAATAAAATTAAAATAAAATAAAATAAAATAAAAAGTGTTGGCAAGGATATGAAGAACTTAGAACCTTTGTATGCTGTGAGTAAGAATATAAAATGGTGAAGCCACTATGAAAAACTGTATGGCATTTTTTCAAAAATATAAAAATAGAACTATATCATCTAACAATCCCACTTTTGAGAATATATTCAAAGGAAATGAAATCAGTATCCTGAAGAGCTATCTGCTCTTCAATTTATTGCAGCATTATTTATAATAGCCAAGAAATGAAAGCAACCTAAATGACAATCAACAGACAAATGGATAAAGAAAATGTGGTATATATGTACAATTGAATATTATTCATCCTTGAAAAAGGAGACCCTGCCATATGTGACAACATGGATGAACTTGGAGGACAT
This sequence comes from Rousettus aegyptiacus, assembly GCF_014176215.1. NCBI lineage: Eukaryota > Metazoa > Chordata > Mammalia > Chiroptera > Pteropodidae > Rousettus > Rousettus aegyptiacus. Next base: position 66,777,125 of record NW_023416295.1, read on the forward strand.
GCTAAGCAAAATAAGCCAGTCACAGAAGGAAAAATCCCGCATGATTCCACTTATACAAGGCACCTAAAATAGTCAAACCCATAGAGACGAAGAGTAGAATGGTGGAGGCTGTCAGCGGCAGAGGAAAGGGGGAAATAAGAAGTTCTTCAGGGGGTATAAAGTTATGTGAGATGGACAAATTTCAGTAATATACTATATATTAGTTTCTACAGTTAACAATTCAGTATTGTACACTAATATGTTAAGAGGATAGATGCCCAAAACAAAATAAAACAAAAACAAAGGGGAAGAAAAAATCTTTTGGAGATGATGGATATATTTAATATCTAATTATGGTTATGGTTTCATGTGTACACCATATCTCCAAACTCATCAAAGTTTATACATTAAATATGTGTTTGTATATGTTTTTTGTATATCACTTATACCTCGATGAAACTGTTATTTATTATTTAAAGAAAACTAGCAAAACTAAGAGAAGACACAGGAAAATCTAGAATCATAATGAGAAATTTTAGCAAACTTCTCTTGGTAAATGATAGAATAAACAGAGAAATAAATTACAGAAAATCAGACATGATATAAAAAAATAAAAACCATAAGTAACAAACAATTTAAAATTACAATGGCAATAAATAAGAAAATGTTTTAAAATGAATGTTACTGGAAATAAGAGATATTTGAAATTATACATAACACCATACTTATAGGGAAAATTATAGCCTTGAATTGCTATATTAGAAAAAAGAGAAATGCAAAAATCAATGCCATAACTATTCAACTTAAGAAATTTAAAATATGTATACAGAAAAAAATAATAAAGATAAGCTGAAATAAATAAAATAAAAAATAAAAACATTAGTAAAATTAAATTTGATTCTTCGAAAATGCTAATAAAATTAATAAACACTTAATAAACTACTAAAGAAAAATTTACTCAAATTACTAAAACTAGGTATGAAAATCAGGATCCTATGGATAAAGATGGCCACTATCACTATTTAAATTCAATAGTATGTTGGATGTCCTTGAACAAGTATAATAAATCAAGAAATGGGAGTAAAATTTATGTGTATTGGAATGACAAACAAATAAATAAAAGCATCATTATTTATAGGTGATTCTATCCTAAATATAGAAAATCTAAAATATCTATAGTCAAACTAATAGAATAAAGAAAATTTGCAAGGTTGCTGTATTGACACCAATTGTAAACTATATTTTTATATTCCAGCAAAAACTAATTAGAAAATTAAATTTGAAACCACCATTTACAATAATTACAGAATAACTAATATGAAGAATGTAATTAAATCTTTTTAAAAATCTAACGTTGCCTACTCTGCATTCCATTATAATTTTAGAATCAGATAGTTTAGAATATTGATATAGTTCAAGTAACTTTATGAGGAACATTTAGCTATTAGGATCAGATCGGTGGCTAGAATTTGTTCATTTCCATATATAATCCACTTCCTGAGTGCTTACCATGTAACAGACATTGTGTTTTACCCTGGTTGTACTGAAATTACGAAAGTAGACCTTCTGCATTATAGACCTCCCTTTCCAAATGGTTATGGGATGAGTACTACTTGGAGAAGCAAAGACAAATTGTACAAGCCAGGGCAACACTATTACCTCTATTTTCCAAAACAACAAGATGCTGCAGTGTTGTGGACTAAAATGGACTGGGACTAAAGACTTTTATTTGTATTACTTTTTCAAGGGGTAATTCTAGACAATTTTCAGTCTTCTACACTAACTTCTTACCCTGCTAAGTTCATTATCTCCTGGTCAAAGTCTTTTCCTTTGTGTGTGTATCTTGGATTCATTCAATTCTTCTTCCTCTTCTTTTACAAACTCCAAAGTCCTATTTGAAATCAGATCACAGATTCATCATCTAGATAAGAAGCAGGTGGCCAGTAGCCAGTCCATTGCCCATCAATGATTTATACTGACTTCACAGCCGTAAACATATTAGTCCATTTTAAAAGAATTGTCTACTTAATTTGACTTTATATGTTCAGGGAATTGATTGAACCAATTGATTATTTTTGTGTGATTCATTAATTAACCTACTAATATTTATTTAGCACTTGACGACCATAATCAAGACAGAAATTTTGCCCTTAGTCAAATTTACATGCATTTTAACAGTTATTTTTTATGGCATTATAAGAATAAAAAAGGAATACTCTAAAATAAGTATGTTTACATATATGAATGGGAAAACACATCAAAATAGAAACAAAAACACAAATTGTAATTTTTTTAGTAGGTGAGTTTGACTAATATATAACTGCTGTGTAGTCAGTTCTTAAACAAACATTTTATAGGAGTTAGTTCTCATTAAAGCAGTTGAACCTAGTAATTGTCTTCAAAGATACTGACATCATTAAGGACTTCCACTTTAGTGGTCAGAAACTTTCACCTGAGAATCTTGCAATCTATAGAAGAAATAGTGAAGTGTTGATTAAATAATAAATATAGAGTAATTGAAGTAGATAATAAGACTGATAAGGACAAGTTTATAATAACTAATATAACTAAATAACTAAAGAAAAAAGTCATGCAAGAATGATGCAAAATATCATGAGAAACAGGATACAAGAGAAAAAATGGGAACTCAGCTATGTGAATGCTGCATCATTAATTCAGGGTATAACTGGAGAAATAACTTTAATGACCAGTGAGTAAATCTAGGTATTATTTTGAATGGAGGGTATTTTCTTTGTGTTGTGCTATTTCTAGGTTGTGGGATTTTTAAAAGTTGTATTTTCAAGCATCACGCGATTAACAAAACAAACATATGTATCCCAAGTAAAGGAGTTCTTGAAACATCTTTTGTTAAATTCTCTTAGTTTAATTTTTGTTTTTCTTAGGGAATATTACATTTTAGATTTTTTTTTCAATCTGTTTTGGTAAAGAAGTACTAAAATTTAAATCAAAATATAATTTACTTTTTAAATAGAGTAGTAATATGGTAAATATAGAGAGTAACATTGATGGTAATATAAAATTATGACAATATTGAGAAATCTTTAAATCATGGAACTGTCTCGGAACAGAAGATGTATTCTGAGAAGGAACACCTTTTCGTCCTTTATGTGAGAATTAGTTGTCCCATATTAGGGAAAAAAATGCAACAATTCATCAGGGAATATGAGTTATCTGTTTAAAAGTTATACTATACTGTAAATGTCAAAAGCATCTTATGAATTTCTTAACATATAAAGAAAATACTTAGAGAATCAAATTTAATATTATTTGCCTATTTAAAATATTAAATATTAAATATTTAAAATATTAATAATGTACAGAATAACACATGCTTAGCAAAGTAATGATCTAGACGATGCCATTTTGATAGCAAAGAGAAATGAATAAGCTTGGAGATTTCAGACAACCATAAATTTTTTTTAAAAACAATGACAGTATATATAAGAAAATCCCAAACTAAGTTTTATTCCTGAAAAGAGGTTAAACTGATTAAGTAAAAAGGTTGAAAGTGGAGAAGCATTGCCTATGATTGATGTAAGACATTTCGAGGACTTCATGATTCAGCCACAAAAATAAACTACTTAAAAACAAAGATAGAATCACTAAGGTATTATAAAACAAAAATATAAAAACTGATTTACAATTAAACAGAAAGAGAAAAGTATATTTTTGCACAAATAAAATTAAACAGAATTTTAAAGAAATGAAGGGGTTCAAAAACATGGAGAAGACCTAATTAAATATATGTGTGTGTGTGTGTGTGTGTGTGTGTGTATACGTTATATATACACACACTAAACCATTAGTGTACTTTAATTAAACAAAATTAAATCAATTTTAAAATGTTTATTATGGAAATGAAAGAATGAATTTGAAAATATGATATCACTTAAAATGTATTAATGATTTTAAAATATTTTCTATAAAGTTGTTTTTCACAATAAATAATAAGTAGTGTTTAGTAACATAGTCCAATATGTAATAAAGAAAAAGAAAGGTAAATTATAGTTCTTAACTACATCAAACATGTTAAGATTTTTATAGAATCTAAAATTCAGACGACAATTATTAATGAGAAAAACAGTTTTTTTTTTTAATTCAGATAATACCATAGTTATATCAAATCGGGTTACTGTCTACTTTTATTTTCTTTAATGACTCTTACAATCACATATCACTCATATACACATGTTTTCCATTATATATGGGACCAAAATAGAAAAGTGGGAATGACGCTGCTAAGTGTAGCTGGAAGTTTACAAAGAACAGGTGGTAACAAGGCTGAATATTTCACTGACAGTCTATATAGAGTAACATTTCCACAATCACTGGAAATAAACCCAAGGGAAGTTAAACTACTGTCAGCAAATGATAGAATGTTCCATAAAGACTAGGACAGAAATACACCCTCCATTTCTGAGAAGCCAATGAGCTGTTCAGCAGGCCATTGAGGTTACATAGTATGTCCTAATTCCTGTAATACAAGTTTCTCTTTCATTTCTTATAGGGCGTTCTTTTTTTTTTAATTTAATTGTAGTAAAAAACACATAATGTAAAATTTACCACTTAACATTTTTTTAATTGTACAGCTCAGTAGCATTAAATATATTCTCATTGTTTTGCAACAGATCTCCAGGGCTTTTCCTTTTCAAAACTGAAACTCTATACCCATTAAATTCTCATTTTTCCCTTCGCCCTGCTCCTGGAAACCACTATTCTACTTTCTGTTTCTATGAATATGACAACTTTAGACCTCATAATAGTGAAATCTTACAGTATTTGTGTGTGTGTAACTGTCTTCTTTCACTTAGTATAATGTTTTCAAGGTTCATACAGGTGGTAACATGTAATAGGACTTTCTTTTTAAATACGAATAATATTCCACTGTATGTATATATCATATTTTTTTAGCCATTCATTGGACATTTGTTTTAACCTCTTGGCTACTGTGAATGATGTTGCTATAAACACAAGTGTGCAAATATCTCTTTGAGATACTGCTTCCAATTATTTTGGATATATACCTAAAAGTAGGAATTCTTGTATAATGTGGAAGTTCTATTTTTACACTTGATCTTAGCCAAAAAGTGGAATAGTCATTGGAAGTTCTATTTTTGATATCTGAAGAAGCGCTATTCTGTTTTTATTAATAGTTTTATCATTTAATGATCCCATCAATAGTGTACAAGAGTTCTAATTTCTCAACTTCTTCACAAGGTGCATATGTTTTTGGTACTAAATATTATGTAATAAACGATCAAGTCAAGTGAGAGAGCTCAGCTTCCAGATAATTTTTCTTAAACTAAGGTTGAGCAGGAATTAATAATACATGTTGATTAGCCTTCTATTCAATACATACCAGATATACATATATCTGAATTGATCAGTTTCCTGCAAAATTTCTGTGAACTTACAGGTTAGAATGTGATCCTATAAAATACAGGGAGGGTGTTTTGAAATGTGTAAATGTAAAAAGAGAGGTATTGAGGATTAGAGAGTATGGCTGGCAGGATACACTAGAATGGGAAGCTAACAAGATGCCACATGAAAATGCTGGGAGCATTACAGTTCACACAATAAGTAATCTGGGCTTGAAATGGGAGGTGGAAAAGATTAAGAAATGTGCTTACTTGCAAGTGCTATGTGGTACGAAGATAGACTTTACAGTCAAAAAGACCTGGTTTTCGCCACTAATCAATGTTGTGTGACATTCGGCAAGAAAAATCAATCCATCAGAATCAGAACATCCTCATACGAAATTAGAAATAAAAAAAAATAATAAAAAGTAAGAATTAAATGTGAAACTCAATGTGAACTTGCCTAGCCCACTGTCAGATACATAGTAGGTACCCCCTGTCTTTGAGTTGTCTTCCTATTTGCATTCCAATTTATACCTCCTTTTCCATTTCAACATCAAAGGAGCCCTAGTCTGCAGCTTCTGGTATGAAAACACCAATTAAAAATATTCCTTCAGTGTAACACAATGTAGTACTTTAGAAGCAAATGATGATTTTTCCATGCTTTACTTTCTTTACATATAGTCTTATGTTATGGCAGAAATTTATATTGAGAGATAAAACACCAGATAATATGCCAAATCTCAAAATACAGATGAATTTATTTTGTAGACATCTTAGCTAATTCGAGTGCATTAAAAAAAAAATCTTTGTAACATTTTTTATAAAACATATAGCAAAGCTATAAGGTTCTAAAGGTTTAAAATCAGATAGATACTAAATAAGATTCATGGACAAACTTCTAGAGGATTTTTTATTATTTTTCGTTAATTTTTGAAGTTTTCTTTTAGGAATATCCATGATTGTACATAGAATCTGTGGTGTTTTCTGAGATTTTATTAATGAATTTATAATTTTTCATTCCAATTTTCCAGAGATTATGTCTCTTTAAAATACTATTGATACCAAGGAAACATGGCAGAATGAGAGATGTCACCAGATCTCTCTCCTTGAAATAACAATAAACTGATCATCTAAAACTCAACAAAAAGCACTCAAACTGCACACCAACACATCTGCGCATGGGATTTGCGCATAAGAGCTACCGCTGGTCAGAAACCTGGGTATCGGGCGGTGAACTGGAAGAAATAAAGAGGCTGCTTCTTGTAGCCAATGGACCTCCCTGTAGGGGGAGTAGGAGAGGGAAGGGAGAAGGTATGATGACTTCCCTGAACAGCCCTGCCTGGGAGTTTGTGAGTTCCACGCAGCCAGCGGCAGGGCTCAGTCACCAGGGCAGAAAGCGGAGAAGCAGACAGTAGAGAAACAATAGTTAATCTTTATCAGCCGAGGTTCCAAAACTGAGGCTGAGCCACAGCCCCCAACCCCAAACCCCAGAGGGCCTTTCCCCCATACCCTGCGATACCAATCACGATGGAGCCCCAGGGGAATCTGAGCAAATGCTACTGAAACTGTTGCTAACACTGACAGGGACTGAAAGTGAGGGTAGTGAGTATGATTAAATATCTAAAAGAAAATAAAGGCATTACATAAACACATTATTAAGTCTTTATGTAAAGCAGGGATCCAAGAGGCTTAGACACCACCTACTGGAAACCAAAAGAAAAGTGCCTTCTTTGCAGAAAGCTAAAGAGAGATCTTTGTATAATAAATCTTTTTTTTGGGGGGGGGGCAGAATACATTTCTATTAATGCTCAGGCAGAGAAATAGTCCATTAAACACCATGAACAACAAAGGTGACAAGACATCTCAGAAAGAAAGAGAAAAATCGCCAGAAAATAAGCTTACAGACATAGAAATATGCAACTTAAATGACAGAGAACTCAGGATGGTACTTTGTTTCATTCTGAAATGAGTCATATCAGCAATTTCAATAATTGAAAAAAATAACTAGATGAGCAGAGCAAGGAGATTGATACTCTCAAAAAGAACCAAATAGAACTTTTGGAGATGAAGAATACATTGCAAGAGTTGAAAAATGAAATAGCAAGCTTGGGAAATAGAGTTGACCAAATGGAGGAAAGGATCAGTGATATTGAAGACAGAAATCTACAAATAAATCAGAAGGTAGAAGAGAGAGACTGAAGAATGAGAAATAATGAAAGAGAAATTCAAGAACTAGCTAATACCATCAGGAGAAGAAACATAAGAATAATGGGCATTATCAAAGGTGAGGATAAGGAACAGAAAGTAGAAAGCAATTTCAGACAAATAGTTGACAAGAATTTCCCCAATCTAAGGAATGAGCTGGAGCTTGGAATTCAAGAAGTCAACAGAACACCCAAATATCTCAACAACAAAACACGTTATATTAAAATTATCAAAAATCAATGAGAAAGACAGAATTCTCATGGCAGCCAGAGAGACGAAAATGGTAACTTATAAAGGAAAATGCATTAAATTATCCTTAGACTTCTCAGCTCAGACCTTTCAAGCAAGAAAGGAATGGAATAAAATTTTTAAACTATTAAGTGAAAGGAACTTCCAGCCTAGAATAATGTATCCAGCTAAGCTCTCCTCTAGATATAAAGGAGAAATAAATTGAGGGAATTGTCCACTATGAGGCCTGCACTACAGGAAATACTGAAAGGGGTCAGTTCACCTAAAACAAAATGACAAACAATAACAACAACAATAACAAATACACAAAAAATAAGAGTAAAGTGACTATCAGGTAAATAGAAGAGGAGGAGTGCAACTCTTACTAAGATCAGGGCATTATAAGCTTAAATAATAAGAGATTTGCTATAGCAAGATAGTAATAAACATTCAGCATACATAGGAACAAATTGAGATAACAGTGACTAAAAAGGGGAGGATTCAAAGATCCAAATTCGCAAAGGAGAATGGAGATGAGTTACGTACAGAAGAAAATGGACGACTGTATATATGTGTAACTGTCCTTTTATATTTGTAATGGTAATCTCACACCAAAGATTCGGAACTGAAGTATATAACATAAAACAGAAAGGACCAGAGGGAAAACCTAAAAAAGCCAATCAAAATAAAGAAAACAGAAACATAAGGACAAAGAAGCATTGGAAACACTGAGTTATGCGAAAGCAAAAAATAAAATGGCTACAAGAAGATCTTATATTTCAATAATCACCCTAAATATAAATGGACTGAACTCACCAATAAAAAGTCAAAAAATTGCAAAATGGATCAAAAAACAAAAACCAACCATATGCTGCCTCCAGGAGACACATCTCAGCTCCAAAGACAAATATAGACTCAAAGTGAAAGGGTGAAAAATGGTATTTCGAGCCAATGTCATTCAGAGAAAAGCAAGAGTAGTGGTACTAATATCAGACGAAATTGACTTTAAAATCAAAAAGAAAGAAAGATAATGACAGAAACTTTATAATGATAAAGGTAATCATGCATCAAGAAGCTATAACATTTATCAATATTTATTCTCCCAATCAGGGAGCCCCAAAATATGTAAAGCAATTACTAACAGAACTAAAGGGAGGAACAGACTAAAACATTATCGAAGTAGGGGACCTAAATACCTCACTGTCAAATATGGACAGATCATCCAAACAGAAAATCAATAAGAAAATAACATCCTTAAATGACAAATTAGACCTATTAGAACACTACTAGAAACAATAAGCAAATACAATAAACTTTCTGGTTACAAAATCAATGTTCAAAAATCCATAGTGTTCCTATATTCTAACAACAAAGTGTCAGAAAAAGAAGTGGAAAAAATAATTCCTTTTGCAGTTGCAATAAAAAGAATAAAATACCTAGGAATAAGTTTAACAAAACATGTGAAGGACCTATATAACGAAAACTACAAGACTCTAGTAAAAAAAATCGAAGCAGATACAAAGAAATAGAAGGATATTTCATGTTTTTGGATTGGAAGAATCAGCAGAGTTAAAATGACCATATTGCCTAAAGCATTATACAGATTTAATACAATCCCCACTGAAATCCCATCAGCATTTTTTTTTTAAGAAATAGAACAAAAAATCTTAAGATTTGTATGGAAGCACAAAAGACCTCGAATTGTCAAAGCCATCCTGAGAAAAAAGAACGAGGCTGGAGGCATCACTCTGCCTGACTTCAAATTATAACACAAAGCAACAGTAATCAAAATGACATGGTATTGGCAGCAAAACAGACACATGAACCAGTGGAACTGAATTGAGAGTCCAGAAATAAACCCATATTTATATGGGCAAAAAAATACAGTGGAGAAAGGAAAGCCTCTTTAATAAATGGTGCTGGGGAAACTGGATAGCCACCTGCAAAAGAATGAAACTAGACTGTTGTCTATCACCACACACCAAAATTAACTAAAAATGGATTAAGGACCTGAATATAAGACCTGAAACAATAAAAAGCATAGAACAAAAGATAGGAACTAAACTCAAGGACCTTGGACTTAAAGAAGATTTTATGGATTTTGCCTCAAAAGTAAGGGATGTAAAAGCTAAAATAAATGAATGGGACTACATTAAACTAAAAAGCTTCTACTCAGCAAAAGAAATCATCAACAAAGTAAAGAGACAATCATCCCAATGGGAAAATATATTTCCAAGCAACGCCTCTGATAAGGGCCTAATATCCAAAATGTACAAAGAACTCATATGACTCAATACAACAAAAAAACACAAATGATCCAATCAAAAAATGGGCAGAGGATCTGAACAGACACTTCTCCCTAGAAGACATACAAATGACCAAAAAATATGTGAAAAGATGTGCAACGTCACTAGCTATTAGGGAAATGCAAATCAAAACTACCATGAGATACCATCTCACACCTGTTAGAATAGCTATAATCAAGACAAGTAATAACAAATGCTGGAATAGATACAGAGAAAAAGGAACCCTCATACACTGCTGGTGGGACTGTAAATTGTTACAGTCACTATAGAAAGCAGTATGGAGGTTCCTTAAAAAACTAAGAATTGATCTACTATATGATCCAGCAATCCCTCTAGTGGGTATTTACTCCAAAGACTTGAAAACCCATATCCAAAAAAATATTTGTACACTGATGTTCATAGCAGCCTTATTCACAGTGGTCAGGACATGGAAGCTACCAAAGTGTCCTACAATAGATGATTGGCTACACATATGTGACAGAATATTACTCAGCCATAAGAAGAGATGAAATACTGCCATTTGCAACAATATGAATGCACTTGAGATAATCATGCTAAGTAAAATAAGCCAGACAGGAAAAGTTGAAAATCACATGATATCACTTATATGTGGTATATAAACCTAAAAGCATCAAATGAACAGGACAAACAGAGATTGTGCGTTCAGGGACATGCACAATGGACTAGTTGTTACCAGAGAAAAGGGATTAAAGGAGGAGGGGGGAGGTAGATGGGGCAAAGGGGGTCAAACATAGGGAGATAAGGTGAGGGAGAAGTGGGTAAAGGGGATCAAATATATGGTAGCTGAAGGAAACTGGATTTTGGGTGGTACACACACAATATAATATTCAGATGTCAAATTATAATGCACATCTAAAAATTATATAATTGTATTAACCAATGTTACACCAATAAACTTAATTTAAAAAAAATATATATATATATATTGTTGTGTGAGCAATTGTGTTGCATCGGCCATAAGGATGCCTGTAGTCAGATTTGCAGGCTTTAGGACAAATATATGGAATATTACTGAATGTTTTATGGTACTTAACTTTGTGTGGTCTTATTTTTAACTCTTTTCTATTTTTATTTTTTCTGTTTTCTACTTTTGTTTATTTTATAACTGATATTTGGCATATAAGACTATTAAAGAATGATGTAGAGGTAAAAATGAGTGGTTAATGCAGTAGAAATATTTTAACTTTATATTAAAATATAAAATAGAAACATAAAATATGGGTCCTTATTGCTTCTGTACCATTTCAACACACTTTGAGCCAGCATGATTTCTTTCTTTAATAGTTATTTATTTACTGCTATACTCACCAGTTAGTTTCCTGTTTAAATAAAGATGTACTACCTGTACAGAAAAGAGGTTCAGTCATAGTTGATCAAGTCTATGTGACATAAAACTTTAATATGTTGTCTGTAACATGAAGATAACATTTACTCAAAATGTCCTTAAAATAATCACATAATTAAATTAAATAATGCCATATCCCTTGCTCAATTCCTACCACTGTTGTCCTTCAGTCTATAAATCTTTGGTAAACGCCAAACTTTTATAACTAGCTTAGTAAATAATGATAATAATGGAAATTAATAGAAAAGAAAAGTAATAACATATTTAATAAATAAAAGTTTGATTTTTAGTACATTTTATAGCAGACTGTATTGTCCCCTTCCTCTGAAACATTTTAATAAAGTGCTCACATACTCTTAAAGTTCTTGCATAAAAATAAACATGCACAACCAGCAAATAAATAAAAGTTATCCTAAAAATACCTATAACAAAAGATAACTACTCAGGTTGTTTTTTGTCGTGCGAACAACTCAGTGTATATATTTAGAAATGTGGTAATTATCATTAGTTATATTCATTACATTCAAAAGTAAAATAAGTTGCATTGGCATTTATTTTTTCATGTTTATAAAGAGAAAAATAAGTTAACTACTTGACAGATCTTGACCATTGTTGTAGGCCCATCTGTACCTGTGAACACATATAAAACTGTCTACTTAAACTAAAAGACGGTTTCCTCATTATCACATATTTTCTTTAAAACTAAAAAATTAAATGAAGAAATGGAAGCATTTCGAGAATCACATTAGAAGATAAAATCCACCTTTGCCAATAGGAACATATTGCAATGTTAAAAAATTGTAAGCTGGTTATCATTAAATAATTCAAAATGATTACCCAAATTCAAAGATAGAGATGAACAGATATTTTCCTTTTGTGAACTTTTAAAAAGTATTATTTATTTAAATGAGTTTTAAGTACACAGTACATTGGTTAGACATCTATATAGTCCATAAAACAACCCCCCTTCCACAATTGCTCCCTCCCTCCCCTGGCCCTCCACCTAGCCATTGATATTAATGCTGGCTACATTCCCTCTTCCATGTTCCCCATCCCTGTGAATAATTATCAACTACTAATTTGTACTTATTTAACCCTTCACCTCATTCTCCCAGCCATTAATAAGTTTTTTTGATATATAGATCAAGTATGATGCTAGTATTTTTTACCCAGGGATAAATACCTCTCAGATTAAGGCATTTGGAAAAAAAAAAATAATAATGATTAATTAAAATAAACTGTTTTGATTGGTTTATTTATGGACACATATTCTTACTTTATACATGAAATTATTGAATACCTCATTTATCACATGGTTCAGGCTGCTGAGGCTGGCTGCCATTTTGTGAAAGGGGAAAAGCTGCACAAAGTATTTACTTTGACACTGTCTGTACTGTGTTGAGGAGAGAAACTGTATGGAGGAGATTTAGAATATGCCAAATCTTATATCTGCCTAAGAAGAAGTGTAGAGGGCAGTCCTTCTCGTATAAACCAATAGTTCATTGGGGTATTAAAATATTTAGGCCAATATAATCAAAGGAAGTGATTTTCCCAATGGAGAAAATACCCTCTCCCAACATGAAGTTTGAAATTTTCAACCTAAAACTCATTTTAAGTTTGAGATTAAGCAAGATAAATGCTGAATTTTGCAACAAAAAGCAGACTAGAGACTAGTAGTCTGTACTTCTCCATATTTGGTGTGGATTTATAAATTCTCCATTCAAAATCTCTCTTTTGCTAGCTTCTCTCTTTCTAAAGAAGATATTTGTAGACATGAGAAATAGAAAGATTACTGGCATAGTTTAAGAGGCAGTTGTCGTATGATGATGAAGAAGTGTTTATGTGTGTTTGACTGGGTACATTCTTCACTTTGTTACCATATGTGCAACATGGTCAGATGGTTAATGAGTTTTCAGGGCTGAAATGCATCTGGTCCAACTTTAAACTTATGGTTTATAATACTTCACTGGAAAGCATGTAATTAATCTTTCAGTGGATAATCTACCATAACTCCTAAACTTATTAAGAATAGTTATTCTTTTTAACGGGATTTGAAAATGAAGTTTTATATAGGTTAAGAGGGAACGAAGCCTCTATCTACATTGACAAAAAGGTAGTAACATCTCAGATAAAATTGATCCCCTTCCTTCCCTTCACCCAATCCTGTCTGTAGAAATGTGCGTCTTCATTGAATGTATGCTGTCAAACAGTATTTCCCTTAGGAAAAGGATAGTGTCTTACTCATCTTTGAATTCTAAGCATCTGTCATGGAGTAAAACCATCAAAGGTGCTTGTTGATCAAAATATTATAGGAGTTAATTCAGAGAGCTTCCACTTTGAAATCTATGAATTTACACAAGTATATTGGCAATTATGTGTGCAATTATATGTGTATAGCAATATGCAAACATAAAATTACAATGTAATACAAATTTTACAAATGAATAAATTAAGGCACATAAATTTTCAAAAATATATAGTCTGACTGATATTTATGCTGTGATTCAAATTCAGTTGTGACTCAAAGAGAATCTATTGCTAAATCTGAAACTCTTAATATTATGATGCATGAGCCACAAAGTAGTTTCTCACGTGGGTGTAACGTGAATTTCTTAACCATTCTTATCTTCCCAATTACACTGGCTATTCTAATTTATTATAATAAATAATTGTAAATAATAAATTACAAAGTATAATTCAAATTCTAATAAAACCCCCGCAAGTGGTGTTAGGGAATCATGCGATATATGCATTTTGGGGGCTTAAAATGCAAAATTTCTTTGTAAATCATAATAATTTACAATACCAACAATATTGTAAATGTTGCAGTTTTTTATACCTTTGGCAGTATTAGTCACTTAAGAGCTTTATTCCCCCCAAATTTGGCTAATGTTAAAATTAATGGTATTGTTGTAATTTGCATATTTAATTTTAGGTGAAAAGTTTTCCATGTGTTTATTTACTGGTTATGTTTTTTGCTTTAATTTCATATCCATACTATTTGAAAATACATCCTTCCATTTTTAGTGTATTTCACATCAATACACTAAATGACGATTAATTAATTAATATTGATGACTCTAGAACTTTATTATACTGTTCATAATTTCCTTAGTCTTCTGCTTATTTTTTTAAATGTACGATTTTTAAAATAACGTTTAGTTTTCAAGTCAACTTGCTTGTTTAAGAACTTCTGTTTTGTTTAAGCTCAAGAAATTTTGACTAGACATTTGATCAGAATTCATTATTTTTTTCCCATTCGAATTACTTTTTCTTATTTTTTTAATCGGGAACACATTTGGGTTTATTGAATAAAATGTCCCTCCTTTATTTGAATATAGATCTTGAAATTAGTGTTGCACAATGTCTATAGCTTAAAAATTCTCAACACATATTCGCCAAATTTGATTAAATGTCTGTCACATAGAAAACACTCAATAAAAATATATTTATTAATTCATTTATTAATTAATTCATTCATAGGCACATTCATTAATCCAACAAATATTTATTTAAAACAGACTTTCTGTCAGAGTATTAATGTCCAAGAAAAAAATATTAAAACAAAACTGCTGTCTTGACTTCAGAGTTTATATAGACCTAAATCAGTATATTCTTTATGTTTTAATAAATAAACTGATAATTATGGTATAGTTTATGTTACATATACGAAAATAAAAATATGACTTAACCAATTTAAGAGCCAGTATAGGCGTAGACTCCATTGGGAGTAAATGATCAAATTAAAATCTGTAACATACCTCAGGATCCAGACTAACTACCAGCTACTTAGATGCCATTAGATACTTTTAAACCTATTTATCTCTTTATTAAATCATCAAACATAAAAATTCATTCCTCTTGCAATAGTTACAAAATAGATATGGAGATATAAAGTATAGCATAAGGAAAATCGTTATTAATGTTGTAATAACTATGTAAGGGCAAGAGGGGTACAAGATTTAATGGGGCGATCACTTTGTGAGTTATATAGATCTCTAATCAATATGCTGTACAACTGAAACTAACATATTACTGTATACGAGCTATAATGGAAAAAAAACTCGTTGAATTGTACAATGTAAATATGAGTAACTAATTGTCTAGTATATTTCAATAAAGCTTGAAAAAAGATAGCATAGAAAAATCACGGAACAAATTTATATCAACACAATTAATAACTTTCAAGAAACGGATAGTTTTTTTAGAAGTCATGAATAGTTGTATAGTATATTAAAAAACTGATTATATAACTGAAACATTATCAGAAAAAATACTCCAGATCCAAATAACTTCACTGCTGTAATTAACCAAACATTTAAAGAAGATATCATAATGATCTTACATAAGCTCTTTTGGAAAATGAAAAAAATGAGAAGTAATGCATACCTAATTATAACTGATATCCCAATAAGGCCAGCATTAACAAAACAAAAAATGTTATAGGAAATGAAATTATAGACCAATATCTATCAGTAATATAGACATGAAATCATGAACAAAATATTAGTAAATTAAATTCAGTAATATATGTATATGCATATTCTTGTGTGTGTTTGTGTGTGTGTGTGTGTGTGTGTGTGTATAGTGCGTGTGTATATATTTCTGTTAAACATTTAAGGAAAAATAATGTTTAGTCCCCCAATTTCTTCCAGAAAATACAATAATGTATATGATTTACGCAGCAATCAAATTGAATTTTTTTCAGATATGCAAGGAGGGTTCAATAACTAAAAATCTATCAATATAATCTACCATATCCATAGGAAAAAAATAAGATCATATAAACCGATAAAGAACAAACACTTGACAAAATCCAATGGCTATTCATGATAATAACTTTTAACAAACCGAAATAGAGAACTTTCCCAACTTGATAAATAATAGCTACAGAATTTCTGTAGCTAGCATCTACTTAACAGTGAGAGACTGAGCACTTTCTCCCTAGGTTGTGGATATAGGAAATGATTCTCTCTCTCACCATTAAGTATCTTAGAAGTCCTAACTAGTGTAATAAGACAAGAAAAAGAAAGAAAAATTATACATATTGGAAAAAAAAAACAGAAAACAGTCTAAATGGCATAATTGTCAATCTAGTAGAATACAATGAATTAAAAAATAGTAATAATAACATTCTCCTGAAACTATAAATTAATATGGCAAAGTCACAGGACACAAGGTCAATATACAATAACAAGTGCTTTCTTACATAATGACAATGAATAATTGAAATTCAAAACTAAAAAAATACATAAATAATTTGCCATGGCAAAAGAGAAAACCCATTAGCAAAAAGTCTGGTAAAATATGCATAGGAACTGTATGTGGAAAATTACAAAACACTGATAAAAAATGTATAAAATACATGCCCACGAGTTCATCCTGATATTTATAAATTAATTTGGGAAAAGATAAGTTTCGTATACAAAAGAGTCCAAATAATTTATACGGCTACTCTACCCTGAAGAATGGGGAGCATAACTCCCTTCTCCTTAAGATGAGGTCATGCATAGTGACTTCTTTTCAAAAGCAAAAAAACGAAAAGGGGAAAATATATCTATAAATTTATAGTGGGGAAACCTGACAAACACTACCTCAGCTAATATGATCAAGCTCCACATTAATAATGATAACTTATGTTGATATGATGGAATGGAAATGCCACTTTAACTTTGTGATATTACACCCAAATAGTCACCACTTTATCTAACAAGAGAAAAAAATAAGGCAAAATAAGGAAAGTCTGAAAAATGTTACAACCAAGAAGACTTAAGGGAAGATGATTACTAAATATAATAAATGTAGTAGCCGGTGTGGAATCTTGTAACACAAAAAGGACATTAGGTAATAAGAAAGAAATCTGAATGAAATATAGACCTTAGATCATAATAATTTATCTATATTGCTTCCTTAATTGTGACAAATGCTCCATACAAATGAAAGATGATAATAAAACTGAGTTAGGAATGTAGGAGATAGCTATACTCTATGGATTTTCTGTAACTCTAAATCTAATTTAAACTAGTGTGTTAGTTTGTCATAACACTGAAATGTAATTTAACACATTAGCAGAATAAAACACACAAAAGATTACTATCTCAATATATGAAGACAAAGCATTTAATAAAATGCAATACTCATTTGTAAACACTCAGTTAAATAGGATTAGAAGAGAACTGCAACATTTTATTAAGCTCTACATATTCCGAATGTCCCCTACTCCTCCCCTCACCAACCAAATCAGCACTTCTAGAAATATTACTGTAGTTCCTGGTCTTTGCAATAAGGTAGGACAAAATAAAAATCAGACGGGCTAAAATAAACAAAACCGACTTTATTCACATAAGACATAATTATTTACATAGAAAATTCTACATACACTACAAAATACCTGTTAAACTAATAATTGAATGTACCAAAGGCAAAAATACAAAGTTGATATTCAAAAATTAATAAAATTCCTATATACTACCAAACAATTGCACATTGAAATAAAAATACCATTAAAATAGCATCTAAAATCAAAAATAGAAATCAGAGTAAATTAAACAATATATGTGCAAAATTTATACAATGAAAACTACAAAACACTGTTAGGAGAAATTAAATAATTGAGAGATTTACTATGCATGAGGACTGAAAAGACTAACACTGTTGTTAATTTTCCTAAAATTAATCTGTAGATTCAACCTAATTTCAATGAAGACTCAAAAGACTTTTTTTTCAGTTGAAATTTATAAGCATAAATTAAAATACACATGGAAATGCAATTAGTCTAGAACAAGCCAAAACTATTTGGCTATTCATCTTATTCAACAAAAGATGACTACAAGGAGGGTACTTGTATACCTAACATTAAGATGTATCATAAACTTACAGAGATTAATACTCTGTGTCATTGAAAATTATTACAGCCAAGAAGACTTAAGGGAATATGACTACTACATGTAATGTGGTATCCTGTGTGGATACCGTATGGAATGGATCTATCTATATGTCGATGGGACGGAATAAAGAGTCCAGAAATAGACCAAAATATGTGTCATCAATTGCAATAATATTGTGACAAAGAGACCAAGTTAATTCACTTTGGAAAGGATAATCTTTGCACAAATGTGGCTGAAAAAACTGATATCTATAGAGAGGAGAATAAACACACCTTGCATCACACACACTAAAATAACTAAAAACTCAGGAGAATTGAAAACATTTGTTTATAATACAAATGTGTGGATATTCATAGTAGTATTATTCATAATAGCCCCAAGATAAACTAATTGAAGTGTTAATAAACTAGTAAATAGATAAACAAAATGTGGCTTCTTCATACACTGGAAAAGGACTGAGCTACTAAAACACCCTATAACATAGATGAACCTTTAAAACAACATATCATGAAGGAAGCCAGACATAAAAGACACATATGGAATGACTTAATTTGTATAAAATTTCCAGAAGAGGCGAAATCAGTACAGATGAAGCCTGAAGTTGGAGGTTGGAAGAAGACAATTTTGCTGTGGTGGAAAAGTTAATTATGATAATGATTTCATGACCTTATAAATTTACTAAAATTAATTGAACTATATCTACATTGGACAAATTTTATGTAGGGCAGACCCTACAATGAGTATTTAAATCACACTGCTTTAAAGTGGTTTTAAAAATAAAAATTACCAAATAACCCAACAATTTTTCTCTTTGATATTTATCCAAGTGATTTGAAAACATGGCCACACAGAAGCCTGGACATTAATGTTTATGGCAGCTTTATCTATAACTGTCAAAATCTAGAATCAACTAAGATGTCATTTCACTGAACACATAATTGTCTAACTAGTACAATATTAGGACACAATTGTCCTATTGATGAATGAATAGATAAGCTATGTATGATATATCCAGATAATAGAATATTATTCCTTGCTAAAAATAAATGAGCTATCAAACTATGAAAAAACAGAGATGAAATTTAAATTCATATTACTAAGTCAAAGAAGTCAACCTGAACAAGCTACAGACTGTATGATTCCAACTATATGACATTCTGAAAAAGGTAAAACTATAGATACAATGAAAAGATCAGTGTTTGCCAGGGGTTAGGAGAAAAGGGCAATGATACTTCTCTGTATAATATAAATGGTTTATATATGTCATGATACATTTATTGAAACCCATAGAATGTACCAAGAGTAAATTCTAAAGTAAACTACGGATTTTGGGTGATAATAATGTGTCAGTGTAGGTTCATTGATTGTAACAAAAATAGCTGGAGCTGGATTTGGATAGTGGGGGTAGCTGTGCATATGTGGAGGAAGAAAGTACCTGCGAAAACTCCTTACTTTCTGCTCATTTTTGCTTGAACCTAAGACTACTTTAAAAAATAATGCCTTAAAAATAGAAAATAATAAATAAAAATGAAAATGAATTACAAATATAAAAGAAAAGCTTAAACTATAAAACCTCTAGAAGAAAATATAGAAGAAAGACTATAAGCAGTCAGAACATAAAATAAAAACACTTGGAAAAAAATGTATGCAATAGATATCATTAATTTAACAATTACTCTTTGAAGCACAGTTTAAAATTAAAAAATGAGGAAATCGGCCACATACTAAAAATAAATAAGATATATGTAATATATATACACATAATAAATCGAATATATGACAAAGGGCTTGTTATTAACTACAACTACTAATAGAGCTCAATTAATATTGTGTGAGTATTTTAAGTAAAATTCATCAAAGTAGTATATAAAGTTCAACAAACATATGAAAAAGTTTACATGTATTAATTAAACAGGAAAATACAAATTAATATAATGTGATAATGCTGTATATCTTCTAGGATGGCGAAATTTTTTTAAAAAATCAATAATTTATAACGCTTTACAAAAAAAGATGCTTTTTGACTCCTGGTTTTAAATATTCTTGATTTATGTGATCATTTTATATGATGTTTTTTTTTTTTTTTTTGACTCAGAATATGAGTAGGATGCATAGAAATGTTAAGTCACTTGTTCTAATTATTACAAACACAGTCCTCTGCATCATCTCATCTTCCATGTCTCTCAGGACCCTCATACTTCCTAAGTATGGTTTATAAACCATAGAAATGTCACACCAGCATTTCTCCCTCAGCAGCTTCTCTGCTGATAGCCTGTGCTGTCAACCTGAATCTCTAGAGAGGGTGGCAAGTCCAGTACCTGGTTCTCAAGACTAAAGACAAAGTCACTGAAATAGACCTGCACTGCAACATTTCCATTATGAGAGATTAATTTTCTGATAAAAAAGTCTCAGGAGAGATGCACAATCCCAACACTGACTACCATTTTGTTCCAATTTTAATTTTACCTGGCAGGAATATAACAAAATTGGGGTCTGGTTCTGGGGTCTTTTTCTTATTTCTTTTGTTTTGTTTTCACTTTGTGTTTTGTCAAGGGGAGAGAGAGAGAGAGAGAGAGAAAGAGAGAGAGAGAGAGAGAGAAAGGAGGGAGGGAGGGAGGGAGGGAGGGAGGGAAGGAAGGAAGGAAGGAAGGAAGGAAGGAAGGAAGGAAGGAAGGAAGGAAGGAAGGAAGGAAGGAAGGAAGGTTTAAAAAAAAGGAGAAAATAGAATAAAATACTTTTATTCTCCTATATTTTAAGAAAAGATCCTATGACCACTTTTCTAATTCCTTGATGGAAGTATATTTCCTGTTCAGACACTCAAAATAGTAGAGAATTTTGGTGTTCTTTTTCCAAGTTGCCCTCTTTTTATCCCTTGGGTTCTGTGAATACTTGCTTCAAAATATTGATGCCTTGTCCTTTTCTTTCCCACTTCAAGTCTTTATTTTTCTTGCCTCTACCCTTAAATGTCTCTCTTTTCAATCATTCAACATCAAATTCATTCTAAGTATGGCTAACAAATGAATTTTCTCTAAACAATATTCCCTAAGACAAAAACTATTCATTGCCTAACACTGATGGTCTTTATGCTTTTCTCCAAGCACACTTAGCAAGAAAACTAATTTAGTTAGAGCTTATGTTATATGAATATAAATGTAGCTTGAGACTAAATATTAGAGAAGCTTAAATATTTGTCTAAGAAATTTAGACTTCAGAGACCATCATACATACACACAGGTCTGCATGGTCAGAAAAACACTACATTCTCTTAACTCTAATAGAATTCTATCGTTCATCTATAGTATTTTGAAATGAATTTTAATGTCTATTTTGTATCTCCTTAATGTCAAACACAATGTCTTTTCACATAAGCGTCTTACCAGCATCTGATACAGATATATTAATTAATTAATTGATAGAAGGGAAAATATACAACAAATATATTACATTCATAGTTGTTTAAAATTATAGTAGATAACAAAAACAATTCTCTCTTTATAAATAATGTGATTTGTTTGATGCTTTATTATCTCATTTACAGAGTATTTTAGAAAATACTTATAATTTCTCCAATAATTATTGATGTGAGATAAAATTTATTATTCATCCTTCTTTTTCTCTCTTGATTCTCTTTTTGAATTAACCTCTGCATATTGCCCCTCATGACAAGAAATGTTCTACGAAGCTTTTCAATTTTCCTAAAAATTTCTAGCATAGAGTCATAGAATATTATAGCTGCGAAGCATGAATTTATTAGCACTAAATGCTAATCTCACTGCCTATAAGTAGTTATCATTTTGTTATTTTAAATTATTCCTATTTCACATATATAGTAAAAATACAATTTGTGCACATTGTTCAATTAAATCTGATTCAATGTAGAACCATCTAATATATCCTTTTGACAATTTAAACTAAAACCATTACATATAAATAAAACTTTGTATTCTGTTTTTGTTATGAAAATGAAATGGCTAAGTATTTCTCTTATAATTATTTCCTCCCATTCTTGTTTTTGCAAAGGATCATTAGAAATTTCTGGAATTTAAGAGGTTTCTCAACTGTCAATGTGTTTTATAATTTATGACTTCTAAAATCTATGCCGTCATAATTTTTCCACCATTAATAGAGAATTTTACTACAAATAAACAGGATATTGACATATTTTCTTTTTCTGTACTTAAGTGGGCCATGTCTTTAGAACAGGTCTTAGAAATACATCAGTCAACACTGGGATGACTCAGCATTTCTAATAAACCATTCATAGCCTGATCTCTAATACACCAATTTTCTGAAATTAAAGCTTTACACACCTTAAAAATACAAACATTTTAATAAAGATGATAACACTTTATACATTCGACATTCAGCAAATAATCATTGTCTATAATGTCAGGCACTGTTATCAATAGCCCATGCCTGATATATTTAAAGCAGGAGATGACATGAAGAAACTAGATAATGAAAACAATGCTTCCAAACAATTTCTAAGTCATGGCACACAGAGAAATTGAATAATAGCTGTGCAGCTCACTGGAACCATTGGTTACTTGGGTAATTACATGTGTAGATTCAAAGCCGGTAGGCCAGGGCTCTAGCTACCCCGATCCCTGTTAGCTGCTTCAAGGGATGAGTGGGTCAAAATCATGGTACAGTTGCTACCCATCACAAGATGGTGAAAAGCTCTGACTCAGGTAAGCTGAGAGCAAAAACACACCAAAAGGAAGAAACTGGGCATAGAGAGGCAAAAGGCAAAGGAGACAACTCTTACAGTTTTGATTCAGTTGTGATCAATTACCTGTATGTAGCTACTGAGTCCATAATTCATTATCTAAAACCCTTGGTGCAATAGGTCTCAGAAAATAATGTTTCCCACTTTAAAAAGATACTCGGTGTATATATACTGTATGCTATTTAATTTTCCAGTGGGATCTGGAACAGTACTTTGTAAGAATATTCATATGAAATAACATAATTTAAAAATAATAATAATCCCCTGCCATTTCAGGTCACATTTTGAGACCAGATTAGTTCATGTCAAGTTGAGTTCATCCGGAGACAACTTACAAAACATGTTCCAAAAAATCATCTGAGTTTTAGAACTGTTTTGATTTCAGAATTGTGGAAAAAGTTTTGTAAATCTGTATAATATTAGATATTCTACATTTATTATTATATATGCTTACTAATATAGTCTGTTAAAATCTGAGGTGAGTCTTAAGAACTAATAACTATATATATATATAAACTATGGAGAGACATGGAATACCAAGATATCATACATCTTATATCATTGAAAAAATATGAAACAATTAAAATAATTAAAATTGATTATATTTTGAAGGCCTAATATCTAGAACTCAATTATTTCTTAATGTTCATGTTATTTCCTATACTTCCAAAAGGCTATATTTAAAACTTGGGATGCACAGAGTGAGGCATTCACTGTGATTGCTAAGTCATTATTTTTTCATCTCATATGAGTAGCATCATCTCATTTAAGAAATAAAATGTACAAACTGATTACTCTGAAAGAGATCGTTTCTGCAGCATTCTGTTTTTTTTTTTTTTTTTTTTTTTTTTTTTTTTTTAACAGCACCTTGTAATAGTTGGGCTTATTGCATTGAAACAATCTATTCTAAGGGCACTGTTTGTATCAAAATCTTCTATGTGAAAGTTTTCCAATTGTGAGCAGAACAGTAGTAGTAGTTAGGGCTTTATTACTTAGTTCTAATTTGTATTGATGGCCTAAAAAAAGTAGCATGCTTTGCAGTTCTATGAAAGAAAAGATTATAAATGGAGATTAATTATAATTTTGCTAGCTCAGTACTTGTAAAACTAAAGCAATTTATATCCTTTCTCTTAATGATCTCCATTCCTGATTGCAGTAATGTAATCTAATTGTGATTATGATAGTATCTGAATCATGTGGGCCTCAATGTGATTGAAACTACTCTTTGCATTAAAAAGTAATTTTGGAGTAATGATGAAAAGTTACTGTGGAAAATTGGCAAGTAATATATTTTACTCTGTCTTAAGTTTCTGCTTTCATTTTTGATTATATCTCATAGCATGGATAAGTATGATATTATATCAAGGATTTTTTACATCAAAGCCTTATCAATGATAAGTATGAGTATGAGTATCACGGGTAAGCAGGATATTATTGAAATAGTAGTGATATGGTTGAGTCAGGGAAATAACCGAGAGTTTAAAATGCTAGGATAAGGTTTACTGAAACTGGAAACCAAATAAGGAGGGGGAGGCTTCAATATTGCACAGATATGATAGCCAGAGAAAAGAAAAGCGGCGTTTTAGCTGACACAGCAGATGTAGTTTGGATAGACATTAAGGAAAATAAGGATAGTCAGGTATTTTGTGAATGTTGAAATACACCTCCAGGGCATGAAGAGAAAATAGAGCGAGAAATGTTTTTCTTTTAGATAAAATTTCCTTTGCAAGGTTGAAACTTGTTCAGGAAAAATGTATCTCACATTTGTGCTCAGTTAAAGAAAATGATTTGTGAAATCATTCCCTAGAATTTTAAAAACAAGGGAATGAATGTTTAATGTTTGAGAAATATATACCTTTGAAATGTTAAGGTAATTTCAAATTGTGAAAATCAAGGAATACAAGAGGGTTGCTTTGGAAAAAGATATTTTGAGAAGAATGCAAAAAATACGAAATTATATTTATCAGAATCTTATAATTCATGATAAATTTATGGGAGAAAATTATAATTTAAAAAGGCTGTGATGCATTAATAGCTATTTAAGTTATGATGAAAAGAGAGCATTGATTTCATTTTGAAAAGGACAACCTAAGAAAAACTATTTTTAAACTATCCAGAAACAGACACTAAAGTATGAAACTGAATTGATAACAGGTAATAAAAAAATAATAAAAAAGAGAAGCTAGCAAGGAAAACTATTAAACTATTTAAAGGACAGATTAGCCTATTTTTTGTTGCCATTCTTTTTTATACTAGAAAATATTTGCTAAACCCTCAAGTCGTGTGGATAAAGTAGGAACAACAAGGAGGTAGCCTCCCCATAAAAGTGATTCCAAATATAAGAAAGTCTTTATCACCATCTTCCCAGGGTGATACCACAGGGGGAAACAATAAAAAAGAAAAAAAAATTACAAACAGTTTATAGTTACTACTGACAATGAAAAAGAATCCTCTTCCTCCATCCCTGGAGTCTGT
The DNA here is from genome assembly GCF_014176215.1 of Rousettus aegyptiacus. Lineage (NCBI taxonomy): Eukaryota > Metazoa > Chordata > Mammalia > Chiroptera > Pteropodidae > Rousettus > Rousettus aegyptiacus. The sequence continues at coordinate 66,802,681 of NW_023416295.1, forward strand.
GAAGATCCATTTTAAAATGTCTCCTGCTGCATTGATGTAACTCAGAAGGAGAGATGGGATTGCCTATATATAAATGGCTCAATGTTTCTAGTAGGGAGAAGTACATTAACTCTTTCAAGCCACTAGAGTCCATTTACCAAATTACTTTCTTTTTTAGTGCAACAAATTGTACTGAAGAAGTAATGCAACTCCATGAAGTGCATCATTTACTCCATTCCGTCTTTGATGCTTATGTACAGATAAGTGCATCGTCTATTGCCATTTGTAGACTCTCCCTTTAAGGGGAATACACTGTGAAATAGATACTCTCCAGGCTCAGTCAAGAAGAGAACATCTTGAGTCTCTATGGTACATTACGGCCAGTTATAATAGACCGAGGAGGGAGTTTGCCTCCTGCCATAATGACTGTAATATGATGACCCCGTGAACACATAGATGCATCAAACTGTAGCACTGAAACTTTTGCAGTTTTTCTTTATCAGGGAGACTATAACTGTAAGGATGTCCAAAATAGTCAAAATGGTTATTGCTTCCTGCTCTGTTAGTGAACTTATTCCCAGTATGAAAACAAGACGAGCCTGCTCCACCTTGTTTTTACCTTCTCAGATGAATTTCAAAGTATTCTCACTTCAAGAGAGAAAATTCATTGTTTTGTTCCTGTGAATCATGGGTCTGTTGGCCACAGTAATTTTGTCAGTCTCTCTCAGAAGACTATGGAAAAGTTTTGTAGTAGAATAATTAGATTCTTAGGCAAAGACTCTAGACAGACTAAGCCTTGTGTGTGTGTGTGTGTGTGTGTGTGTGTGTGTGTGTGTGTGTGTGTGTGTGGTGAAGGTGGGCTGTTGGTTTTTGGAAAAATCTTGGTGAGAGTTGCTCATTTATTTGTTTATACACTCAACAAATGTATGTTAAGTAAGTTTCTGCAAACAACAAACACTGAGATGAGTTCTAGGGAAACAAGTGTGGCCCCACCACACATGTGCTTTTTCCTGTGGCCTACAAGCCAATGAGAAATACATCTCATTGTGTTCAGTGTCTTTATTCAATCAATTCCTTGATGTAATAAAGGAATTGGAGGACACTAAGGAAACACAGAACAGACACATCTAATTTACAGTTGGTGCTGGGGCTACTAGGCAAAGAAACTGGATAACGTAAAGCTTCAATGAACACTGAAAAAATGAGATCCAAAGTCTCATTCTATCCTTTAGTATGTCTACATGGCAGATGAATTAAAAAGAATTTTTAACACATGGTGGATAGTTGTATAATCATACAATTTGGCGACTGAGATAGTTGTGTGCATTACCAATTCTTAAGAGGACACAGTGAGATAATAATTTCTTTTTTTTTTACACATCGAAGATTCTCTTTCCTCTTCTCTTAAACTGCAGCTGCTTTATTTTGTTTTCAGCCGCTCAGTGACTACCTATTCGCAGTATTTTTTTTTCCTGCAAAATTAGTTATGGCTGCTGACATGTAGCCATTTTGGGAGAGAAATGATAAGTTGTTACCTTTTCTTTCAGGCAGTGCTATTCAGCGCAGACTGGAACTTTAGAATCACCTGGGAAACTTTTAGAAAAATACTGATGCTCCGCCTACATTAGTTAAATCAGGAAACTAGGAGAGCTGAGAAGATGACTTGAATGGACCAACATGCAGAAGCATGACTGCACTTGTTTAATGAAACAATATATTCACATTGTAGGTTGCAGGACCTTGTCAGTTACTAATGGCAAATTAATTAAGTCTATGTAACAACAGGTGTATGATAGTATTGACATCTATTCTTACCTGTTCTTTTTTGTATTAGAACTTTTGTTAGTAACCTTAGGTCTAATTCTTCACTCAGAAAATGCCTCAGCATTTCCTTTTATATTTTGACTAGATTATTTCTCCAAAACTATTGTAGCTAAGTCATGACTTAGCCCTAGGTAATGATCTCTGTAGTATGGAGATTAACATGTTCAGTGTTTGGATTTAAGAGGAAAATTGCTTATTAAAGTCTCTAATTCTTAATATCCATGGTGTCTTGAGCTTCAGTGCCAAAGACCATGAAATCGTGGAATATATTTGGTCAATCAGAGTAATAATAATTACCATTTATTGGACTTCCATTCCAATGACTATCTGGGTATTTTTCATGCATAATCTCATTTAATCCTCAGAAATGGTTATCTTCATTTAATGCACAAGAAAGCCTCATCTTAGAGAGTTTTCACAGATTTGCTGAGGCAACATAGCTCATGAAAGCCGATATTCAAACCTAGGATATGTCTGACACCAAAGCCTCTATTATTCTCACCTTATCATACTCTTTCCCTCTACAGAGAACACTAAAACTGTCTTTGGAAAAGTCATGTAGAAATTCCCTGAAAAGCTAGGGCACTTTCCAATGACAAGGGACATATAACTGCAGTTATAACCACAGAACAACCCAGTTATGTTTGACAACAGCCCATGAAAACAAGACCTCTTAAAGGGAGATTAATGCCACCAAATCCTTTCAACTCAGACCTACACCTGCTTATACAATTGGCCTTTCACACGCTAGTCGGTAAAATCCAGCCTCCAGAGAGAGACACATGCACTATTTATATTGTTGTTGAAAGTTTCATGGCCTTCCCACCACACAGGTTGGAATTGAATTTGAAAATCTGTCTCCTGACTTTTTTGAGGAATCATTAATCTTCCAAAGGATGCTATACTTGTTCTGCACAAATGGTTTGGCTAGAGAAAAGTAGTTATGCTGTGGTCACTAAAAGAGGCTAGGTTATGTTCTTCTTAGAACAGAAAAATTGCTTGCCATACTGAATCTGTTCAAAATCAACATCACAAAGAACAGAACACTTCTTTAGACTTTAAAAAGTATAGCAAAACTCTGCCCCTATCATTTTGACTTCCAAAAGAACATATAATTTTTTTTAAAAAAATGGCTAAATAAAAGGCAGAATTAAATAGTCTCTCGATCTGGTTGACCCAGGTCAGAAACAAATGGCTGCTCTTAACTACTATTCCAGCATTATTTTTCAGCAAATGAGAGGTAAACTATAGAATCATTCCATTACAGGTATTAAACCAGTTACTATAATATCCAAATTCTTGCTTTTAAAACAAATATAGATATTATTTAATTAAACTTACATTGCCTAGTGCTTTATTCTTCTGAAAGCTGGTACAAATACTAGAATTAACTAATTTTCAAACTGCATAAGTGATATGTTATTGGATTCTGAAGAACCATGTAACGATTCCATTTAACAATTTTTTTGTATCTCATTTTTATAATAGTTGATCTTGTCTTTTGCCATAAGAAAGGTAGCTTAAAGTACTTCCCAAAGTGGCAGAGTTGCAGGAAAAATCCTATTGCCAAAAGCCAGTTTCTTAGCAACAGCACCCTCTCAATGTGTCACAAAGTCTGAAGCCCTTTGGCCCCTCAAAGGAAGTTCCTTAGGTGTCTTTTACACATTGAATGCTTTGTGATAGTTGAGGCCTGCTGGCTGTCAACTCCGTCCCTTAAGGGAACTTGACAGATCTTAAAAAAAATCAATTTTAAGCTCACATGCCCCAGTGGGTGCCAAAGCCACTTCAGAGAGCCTGAAAGATGGCTGAGTCGACAGGATTTGACTTCTAGAGGTAGAAAGGTGACAAACTCTATCATGAGAAAGGGGCAGCTCAGGGCCTCAGAGGCCTAACCTGCTCCCAGGATCTGGGGCCTAGTGTTGTATTGAACCTATTTATCTCTTTCAGGGGCCTAAGGTACCACAGGGAAAGAAAAGTTGTTCAAAAAATGCTGGCAGAATTCAGGGGTGTAAATGATGAATTACTTTTCATCAGCTGAAAGGAAACATACTCCGGAACAATACTGAAAGGGAGCAGGAGCGGCTGACCCCCTGCTTCAGAGCAGCCAATATCTTCATTCAAGAAGACAACCATGAAATTACACAGAAAATGGGATTGTCATGAACAGCCCCTTGAAATCTCAGTATACAGTCATTACTGCATGGGAAAAAGCCTTCATCCACACATCATAACTTGTAACAGACAAGGAAGGAAAAAAAAAGAACAGAAGAAAAAAGGTCTCGGGAGTTACCAGGAGGAATGTAGAAAATATTTGTTGATTCAAACTTCCTCTTATAGCTTTCTCAATACATTCACATAGCTTTAACGGTGTATTAATTTTATGCTGATTGTTGATTTCTTTTTCTGAGGGATTTGGGGAGATTGTATAAATTTCAGAAAAGTGGCAAGGAAATGAAGAGTTATCTTTACATTCATAAGGTCTTCACCCTACAAGATAATAATTAAATGGACCGATATTATATGCCATCAAATTATTGCTTAATTAATAATCTATAACTCAGAGCTGTATATTACTTAACAATTACACAGAAATTACTTAAATTCTTAATTCAATTATCACACTTTAGAAGGTCAACTAATTTTCAGCTCTATGTTGAAAAAATCAGAATCCAAATATAGACTCAGAATATAGATTTTTTTTTAATAGGATAGTTTGAATACAAAATTTTGGGGATCCAAAGACTTTAAATAAGACTATCAGAGTTATGTAGTTTGCTTTGTCTGGCTACTTTCTCCACTGAATTTAACTAAATTTACTCCAGTCTTTTTATTTTTTTTTCTTAAAGAATTACTCATTATACTATTGTTTTCCTGTAGTTTCCAGTGGTTCAAGTGACCACTCCTCGTAAAAATCTAAACTACAGATTTTGCCACAAGTCCAGTTATAAACAAATGAGATACTATCACCCATTTGTGGGATACATTTCTTTTCCAGGTGATAATGAAAAAAAAGCAGAGTAGGAAGTGCCTATTTAGACCAGCCAATTTTTTAGTAATGTCTTGGAGACTATTGTTTGGAATTTTGGGGTGTTCTTGATAATCTTTCACCTATGTTCTTTACTGTAAATCTATGTTTGTTTGTTTGTTTGTTTGTTTTTAAAAAGACATTGCATTGATTGGATGAGTATTCTTTTCCCTGCCTACTTATAATTTTTGTAAAACAGTTTAGACCATAAAACCAATGGAAAAGAAAGAATTCCCCAGTGGTGCACTCAGACAAGAAAGTTACTTTCCTAGAATAGCAGTTCTCCCATTGTATTCGTTGATATCTAACAAGGTGTAAAAAGAAGATATATCACACAAAACTATCCTGTGGGATATTATGTTTGGGAGATGCTGCCTGGTATTATCAAAGGGTTGAATAAGATATACCTAATAAATTCCTACCTAGGGTATAAGTTATGAGGCTTCTAAGGAGAAAGAAATGTCTCACATAGAGGAAGTCAGGTTTTATATCAAACTGTAGAGAAGATTGTCCAGAGAATAAGCAAATAAGCAGAATGACTATATGATCATGTTTGACCTTACAAGTTAAAATACAACCACATTCACATAGTAATAATTATCAAAGCTTTTGGTAGCTTCTGACAGTTGTCAAGGCTTTTGCAACTACTTCTACTATTCCAGTAAATGCAATTTACCCAAGATATTATGAGGAGTATAAAAAAGGCAGAAATTCTGTCCTAATTATAAGTTAATTTTTATTACAATTTAAGTGTTCAAGACCTTATTCTCAAAGATGATGAGACTGGTTAGCTAACCATTCACTTCATTATTTTATTTGCTAAATCAAGGATAGTGGTTTTGCTCCCTCTGTCTTTATTCTTATTTTATTTTCCACCTTGACATACCACTGAATAACTTTTACAAGGTGTCATCTGGAGCTGCATTTATATAGATGGTATTAAGGACCAGAGAGAAAAGGTATAACAGATTAATTTACTAAACTATAATTTTCAAAGGTTGGGTGAAAACATATAGTCACATATTGATAGTCACTAAAGAATAGTTTTCCTTTTAACATTTTCATGTTTGTGAGGGTTTAATAAAACTTCGTCTAATATTATATACATATTGAGTATATGTGAATATATGCACATAAGGACATACAAGTTATAACTTCAAAATTACTCCTCTTTTTTTGCTCCTATTTTCTCCTTCCATACTTTTACTGTACGTATAGAATTTCAAAACCTCATGGAAAAATTGTATACTCTTCCTAGAAAATTTTGGCCTTAATAAATATTTACTGTCACCAAGTTATTCACAATAGCATGTCGTGATTATTATGTTTATAAAATATTATTAATATCTTTCATCAAAAGACTGTAATTCATAATTGCAATAAATTTCAAAGCTATTCATTGCCTCCTTTCACCCCCCAAAATAAAATAAAATTACTTTACAGTACTTTCCTTTTTGTCACATGTACTGTTCCGTATATTCAAATATATGATCAAATGTTACTTGGTTGACCCAATGACAGCAAAAGTATACCACAACTGTGAATCAAAAGGGAGAATATAATTATTAAATAAGAAATATTCTACAGAAGTAGATATACATTCTAACATACAGCCTTACTAAGATTTAGTTAGTTTTAGCATTAGGCATCCATCCTTCTTCTAATTATTTTTATTTTCAAAAATCACGTTAAAGAAACCAAAATAAAGTTCTTTGGCAAATACGAATCCTGTTTACTTTCCAACTCTGAACTCAGCAGGTTAAGTAATTGGGCTACAGAAAAGTTCTTCCATTTCTATTTCCAGCTGGTGATACACAAAAGGCAGGAAGTTATCTCATTAATGGGGCACCAGCTTTATGCAAATTATAGTAACAAAAAGGCTTCCCTTCATACTTTTTCATAAATTACCTAATAAAGTGGGAATAAATGGCCATATTCAAGGGCCTTTGTTGTATTTTTAGCACAAGACTCTTTCTGTTACTGCAAATATGACTAAATGTGCCTTGTTCAAAAGGGGTGTTTATGAAATAAGGCCACTCAAAAGCTTTTATTCCTTAACAGCCTTCAGTTACTTTTATGGCGCAAAATTAACATAATTAGTCACAGAGAATAGATGACATAAGCAGCGTGCCATGCACAAAAGGGGGAAGCAGTATCTAAGGAAGGTATTTTGAGAGATCAAAAATTTTCAAAGTGCTTAATACTAGAAGGTCCTTTTTATTTGTGCACAGCCTTAAGATACTTTTTTTTTTTAACTCCGTGAAATTCACATAATGAGATGCAGTAGACAGATGACATTAGCGATGTGCCATTAGAAAGAGGTCAGTTTCCTCTGAAAGATAGTCACTGTTCCTGCTCGTCATTAATTTGCAGCTTCAAAGCACTGAGCATATGATAGCCTGGCATGTTAAGCAAGTTGCAGTTATCTTTAAATAACCATTTTTTCCAGTTATTAGAAGCTAAAGTTTTTAAACTACCGACTGAAAGCAAAATTAAAGCACGCAGCAGTTTAAGGGGGGTGGGGAGGCTAAGAAAGAAAGGCTGGAAGATTAGGAAAAGAAAATCAAATATATTTTTTAAATGAAGTTGCTGTGGTTTTCACTGGGGGTGGCCTGCTTTAACTTCAGTGCTAGAATTTTAGGGGTAGTGATAGGCCTCAAAGTTTAGAGCACTAGCAAGCAAATGAAACAAGTGGGAATTTTTTGGTTTCTACGTCCTTATTATGACACGTATTACAAGGCGAGTTGTGTTCTTATTTATAATTGCACTGAGGGGAATCAATGCCTTTTGAAGCCTGAGGGCTTTATGAGGTAGAAGCCTAAAAAAAGGGTTAAGAACACATGGATTTCTGTTACATGGGTATTGATCAAATAAAAATGCATGGAAAAATATATCAGATTATCTTATTTTAGAGAGAAGATCAATGAAAATTCTCTGGTTTGGTTTGTAAATAAACAACAGGAGAGAACACAGAAAACTAAAGAATTAAGACTTTGCATTCATCTGAGTTCAAACCTATTATGACAAGAATCTTCTGTTTCAATTTATTTTTAAATAATTCACTTTTTGCATATAAATTCATGAATATGGTATAACACATTTCATATTTACTCAGAGTTTACTTTTCACTTAGAAATTCTAGAAGCATTGCTTAGGGCTTAACTGCTTTTAAAAATTCTGATTTATAACTTCATTTCTCACCTCTCAAAATAAAATTTAGTCACAAAAATCTCCAGTGAGGACATGGTGACTGATTTTCTGCAGTGTTTTTAGCCTGCATGTCAGTGGAGTGGCAAGACAAAATGACTTTGGATGAATAGGTACTGGCATGAAAATGGCAAGCTACATTGGCAAACATTTTGGAACTATTAAAACAAATAAAATATTTGTTTTTAGGCCAGCAATAAATAAGAAAAAAAAATGATGACTATCAGATGATGTTTTCACATGTGCAGTGATATTTTTCTACAGGAGTATCATTTTTAAACATCATCTAGATTGCTGGACTTGCATCTTTACAGTGTGTGAATACCCCAGGGATGTGCAGAGTTGGGGAAGATTGCATGGAGCCACCATTCCATGGTGAGGAGAGGAAGGTGAGGAGGAACCCAGGCCAGTGCTATAGCTATGGTGACACTACACAACATGGGCCATGGCAAAATGAACCAGCAACGTTTGGGGGACAGTTTTGAGATGAAAACCAAGGATTAAAGAAGATTAACACAAACTGCACCTCTTCCTTCCTAAAGTTGGTTTTATACCACGTAAGTTACTTTTGACATTGTTTTATTATCTTTCATTTTGTTAATAAAACTTTTTTTTTTCTTTTTCGCAGTATATTTTCAAAATAATTTTGCTACTTCTCTTCTAGTAACTTGCAGGTAACATATTAGTGAAACACATTGCTTGCTACAGCTCAAGTGGCTTACAGTGGAGAAAGTAAATGTCAGCAGATGTACAGAGAAGAGTTGGATGCTGCAATAATAGAGACTGATTATTTCCATCTTGTTGAATCAAAGCAGGTATCGTTGAAAGGTGACTAGGAATTCATCTGAGTGAGAAAACTGAGAAGCACATTCAATCAAAGGAAGTCTGGAGACTTGGAAAGGCAACTGTCATGAAGCACAGGGTTGGTTTACCACTGATGCATCCTGAGGTTCAATCAAAAAGAGAGATCCTGAGTCATGCCAACCGAAGAAGTTTAAAAATTGTGGTGGTAGAAGTTTAAAAGTGAAGATTTTAAATTTTAATTATTATTTTAAAACAGCACCTTGGCAAATTCTGGCTGACTTGGACCACCTTCATGTATTATCTTATATGTGGAGAAGAAGTAACAATAACCATGGCTGCCTTTTTTTAAGTGCCTACTGTGTGCTGGATACTGTAATGGGCATTTTGCACAGATTCTCCCTTTAGCCCTCTTAACAGTTCTACGAAGTAGATATTTTTATCTCTGTTTTTCATATGAGAAAACTAAAGCTCAAACAAATTAACTGACTTGCCCAACATCACACAATTTAGGAAGTACCAGCTGGATTCAAACCTAACTCTGAATGGAGAGGACTGTGACCTTTCCATTTTACCACACACAGCAATCATACCTTTAAGTTATAGATTACAATTCATCCTCTTCTACTAACTTTTAAGGAGTGCCTTCAAGGATCAGAATGTGAATGACAAGAGAGGACACTTGGATAATATAATATTGGAATTTTCAGAAACTCACTTCCTAATTGTGTTCACATTTTTCAATTGTTTAAAATGTTATATATATTTATAAATATAATTGATCATACAAATAGTTCTTTAAGAATCTCAAACTATAAAATAATGCATATAAATGGCAAAAAATAAACAAAAACAATCAAACACTAAAGAAAATATATATCTATAATATAGAGTGATTGAAGAAAAATTCCTGTTGAGTTCAAATGCATAATTGCCTTTTTGTCATTGTTCTTTTTCATAAAAAAATGCCATAGAATAATTATATGTGTTTAGCCATATAAAAGAAGCAAAGATGGTTAGCACTGTATTTTTTTCTTGCAAAATGAATTCTATCTGTCTTTATTAAGAATAGTTTTAGTAGAATGAGATACTTATTAATCTAGCTGGTCTAGGTAAGGTCTAGTTCACTTTAATTAAAAAGCTGAATTTCTAAGGAATTGTGTATATACAGATCCACTGAAAGCCCCTTACATTTCAGACTGACCCTTTTATTTTAATCCTTAAGCTTTCTATACTGTTTTTTTAAAATACATGTTAATAATATGCAAACCAATACTTTAAAAATTCTCTGAGATGTGGTTAATGAAGAGAAACTGCACAATAAATTGGATCCAAAATATGCTGTCCATGCAGATGTAATTTTTCTCGAACTACATAGTATTTTGCAATAAACATTTTTTAGCTTCTTTGGATTTATTTTCTATTGTTTATAAAAAGTACCATCAGGCTTTACTGCATAAAACAACTACACACAGTAACAGGCCATCTTAATTTAATAAGATCCTTTGGATTAAAATAGATTTCAGATCTATTTTGTGCTAAGAGAATGCAAATACTGATGAAACTGCACACCAGTGTTTTCCATAATTTGAAGTTTGTCACATGGTCTAATGTACTTGTTCGCTTTCCCTTGAGTTCGGCCAGAGGAGGCATAGAGGCTATACCAGTTTATGATCAATAGAGACAGAATGTTCTACAAGGTATTCTGGGAACTGTAGTTAACTGAGAACATTTTTCTTTCAAATGCATTTGTTCAAACAATGCCCAAAAGAGACATGATATTCCGGCGACTGTCAGAGTTTCTATGATAAACCCTGCATTTTTCAGAGGGTCACAACTGGCAATTTGGCCATTGCTAAATGGCACCATCTGTAGTTTAGCCTGCAGGGTTGCACAAACTGAGATGTTGGCACCATTTAGGAAAGTGCATCCTTTAAAGATTTCATGCAAACCTAGGTTAAGAAAGACATGAAGATAGCCGATCTTTTCATTGATTTTCATTGTAGCCTGAATTATCAAGCATAAAGAAGATGTGCTCAGAGTGAGTGGAAGAGATTGTGGCCAGTTTATCTCACAGTGCTTTAATTTGCACTGCTACTTGTTTGACTTTCTATATTATACTATTACTGTTTGAGAGGGGTGGGGAGATTGCCAGGAAGGAAATAAGAAAATACTATGATTCTATTTTTTCTAGAATAAATAACTATCATTTGAATCATAGGCTATCCCAGGAGGCAGAAACCAAAATCTTGTGGAAGACAGGGATGCATGGTAAATGAGGGAATGGGACTCTGACAACCAGGGGAGCAGTGTCCAGCTGAAATGAGCAGTGAGTATATAGCTCTAGCAGATGGCTGTGTGCTTGATGTTGCAAGCTAGCCATATATTCTTTCAAAATATGTTAGAATTACGGGGTTTTTTACAATATCAAATGGCTTCATTTTTAAATGTGGACATCATATTCACATTTAAAATAAATATAATCCTGTGCATGTAAAAATAACCACTCTCTAAAACATATTTAGCTAGTCTACCTTAATTTAACACTTATTGATCTCATCTTGCATCTTCACATCAGTAAAGTATCAAAGCCTTCACAAATATAGGCAAAAAATTCTGAAAAGCTAAAACATTAGAATAAGATCAAATTTCACATTTTTGGTTAATCTGTTTCTATGTTTCAAATAAATAGATTACTTTTAAGTTGTAGTAATAACTTCCTGTTAACTCTTTAATTCTTTTGAATATATACTTCTGTAATTTATGTGCTCATACTCTAGTGACTTCATAGGTCATCAGTACTTTTTTATTTACTTTATGATTTTGTTTTATTTTTTTAGATGAACCAAAATCTATGCATCAGAAATTATCATCATGGAAAAATTAATATCATTAAATCTAAAGAAAGTCAATTAGGAAAATAATAAACAAACAAACAAACAAACAAACAAATGCAGATTCATTTGTGAAAAAGTTATTTTATTGAAGACCCTCTGGAAATTGAACAAAAGAAAGTGACAGTAATTGGCAGATATTTGCCTCAAAAAGAAAGTGATCTCTGATAAATGAATCCTTCTTTAGGTACCTTTCAATTCCTTAACTTTGGCTGCATAGGATTGAAGTACAATAAAAACAGTATTATATGAAAAACAGTCACAAAGAAAGAACTATACAATTTTGGAGAAGACATAAAAAGGATGAGAAAATCCTGCTTTTTTTCTACAAGGATAAATATGTGTGTATATAGATATATAGAATTCAATTTTATATATTTTAAAAATAAAGATAAACACATATCCAAAAATATTCTATTGTTCTAATTATATATACCAAAATCAATACATATATATTTACAATTAATACAAAGATTACTATTGTTCTATATGTATTTAAAGGTCTATCTACAATTTTCCAAACTGGGAAATTTTATTTGAAACAAATGTATCATGCTAGCACATCAAATGATAAGCTATCTCACAGGAATCAGTTTCTATCTTAAAATTATTGGATATGTTTAAAATTTAAGTATGTTCCTATTTGGCCCTTTAACAAATGCTCGTTGCCTTAATTTGTTTCCCTTAAAAATCTGGTGATTGCTGAAAAGAAAAACTAAAATTACATATACTCTTCACTGAGGCAGAAAAAGCTCTAATCCTAAAGTTTCCAACCAGAACAGGGTCACCTACACTTAAATTTTCTGTAAACAAATAAGTGCTGAGACAGCAAATAGACTTCCTCAGTGCATTTTTTCTCAAGTAAAATCAGTTTGAGATAAATTACAAAATAAATAAATGTCAAATAACAATTCCCATGACTAGTATTTGAACTGAATTTAATGATTATTATGAAGACAAAGCTGTGATAGGCCTCTGTGTAGAATACTTAAAGGGGACAATCTGGAACGATTTTAGCTTGGAATCATTTTAACAAATGAATATATTTCTTAAATTGCCACATCAACCAACCTTGAGATCTAATTATGGCCAGCAAAAAGGGCTACAGATTAACTATTCCAAAGCCTAACCCATTTTTTTTGGTTGACATTCCTGAACATTCAGTTAATAAATCCAAAAGCATTTTGTTCATTCAGTATTTTCCGTTTTTATTTTACAACTGATTGGGAATATAAAAGAAGGCGTGTTGCTCCAAATTAGACATTATCTAAGGACTTTCTTCCAACTCTATGACGTTGTTGGCTATCAACACTGGAACCATTTTCCAAGCTAAAATGATCACGGTTGCTTCTTAGAAGAGACATTTAAGACACCTAAAACCCATTATTGCAAACTTATTTTGCAAGAAAAAAATTAATAAAATATCCATCCTACATTCAACAGGGTGAAATAGCATAGGAGCATGCAATTATCTAGCCCCACCTGGCTCATTTTGAAAGTATATGGCTCTGTACTGATCAACACATGGAACAATCTTAAATTCAGTGTTTATCGAGAAGAATTTTAAAGAAATGATATTTAGAAATGTTATTTATGGAGAATATAGGAATCTTTTTTTTTTATGTTCTAACATTTATTTTGGTATTAAGAAGCTTATCCTTTGAAAAGTTGTATACCTGCCAACATTAAATTACTTTACTGGTAGACTTACTTTGTTGATATTCTATCTACTTATTTTGAGAAGAATTTTAAAATGTTATTATAAAATTTGATCTTGCATCTTCTATCTACAGTATATCACAGAGTCATCACTTTTTAACAGCCATAGGGGAAATTTCTCTTTGTCTTGGGGATACAGTTTTGTTCAACCTAACCAACACTATTACATTTCCCCTTGAGCGTAAGCTACAAAAATGCTCAGAGCCATACTATGGTCCACTTCTAGGAAACATATAAGCCCTCATAACTCTCTGATACCTTAACCTTACTATTGGGATCAACTCTCCTTCTTAAACTTGTCCTTAATTCCTTCACCTAGTCTTAGGGTATTCATCTAGCTGTAATGAATCTTTGGAAGTGGCCATGAATCTTATTTTAAATACAGTCAAGTTAGGAATAGTGGTTCATAATTTTTTTTTATTTGCCATAGCACTTTTTGGAGACTATGGGTTAAAGAAAGTATTATCAAAAAACTTTAGAAAGTCTATTTTTTTCTAAAATAGTTCAATATGCTCTTTAATCACTAGTTAGTTCTCCTAAATTCCTAAGAACACAAAAGTAACCACTTAATTTAGGCAAAAGAATAAAAATTTTGCACAATCAAACCTATACAAACATTCAAACGAGTCAATTTTGTTGTCCTCCTGTTGAAAATACTAACTCGAACCTTGTTGAAATAAATTTTGGAAATAAATTCATGATAAGGCTACTGGATAAAATAGAAGAAAAATGGGCTTTTAAAAAATACTTTTTTTAATCGCTAGTCTACTTGCCTCCGTTAAACAGGTAATCTTCATTAATCATATCAAATTGAACTCTGCATGATTGGGCTTCTGTCTGTCCTTTTGCTCAGGGATCATGTTGTTTAAGAGGTCTTTCCTGGCCACAAACTAAAATGCTTACCTACTCTCTCCTTCGTTTTCCTCTTCACTGATAGTAATGTATTCTATTATTCATTGCTTTACTTGTCTGTTGCATTTCTCCATTACCCTTTAAGTACCAACAGGTCAAAGAGGTTATCTGTCTTGTACATCCACCACTGAATCAGCTGTTCCAACCCAGTGTTGGGCACATTTTAGGGATTCAGTGTTATTTCTTAAATAAATAAAAGGAGAAGCATCACCATATTTCGAAAAGTGAGAAAGTAAGAGAAATATATAAACAAACATTGCACTGTCAAAAGAATACTTCAAGGAAGTCAAGAATGTAGTATCTCACAATAAATCTTAGTTATCAATGTAATGTAAAACAGTATTTGGGGAAACAATAGCATTTTTTTCAAAAGGGCCTTGAACAGTCATTAAATTCTTAGGGAGCCAATTGTAATTCAAATAAGATATAAGAAATAAGTTTTCCATATTGCTTATATTTTCATATCTATAAAAATAAACAACAAAGATAATAACTATTTTTCATATATAACTGCAGTGAAATTGAAAGGTTTTTCTCTCTTTAAAATTTATATTCACCAACCAAAAAATGTTTCTTGAATATAATTTATAAAGATATTATCATTCTGTGCATTTATCTAAATTTATCTTTCTATCTCTCTCTATATATATACAGTTGTCATTATAAATATCACTAAAGTAATAAGTTGTCCATTCTGGAATTCTGACAAATAAGGGAGTCACAATAAAGTTTTGGGAAGAAAATCCCTGCTTTTAATCCCATATCCTTTTCATGAATCTAGTTCATTGATGCAAAATATTAAACCATTGAACAAGAAAATAGATTCTATGCAAGAAGTAGTTTCTTTAGAGGTAGGAAATTTGTCGGACCGAAGGCTAGATTGTCTGAGGATAAAATTCAAAATAACCATTGAAGAAATAACAGAAGATTTAATTCTTTCCCAAGGGTAATTGTAAAAAGAGCAAATGATTTAATGCTAATCTAAAAGCTAATGAGAGTTAACTGTGGAATAAAAATTTTAAAAAGCTTAATGTACATGTAATCTTCTGGCTGTTTTCCTTTATCAAAATAGTTTCTAAAATTGTATGAAGATTTGTATATACTTTTATATTTTGCTTCAAATATTTTTGTTTTGTTTTGTTTTATTTTTATTGAGTATAAAGAATTTTACATATTTATGTGTATGTCTTATGAATTGACACAAAACTTCTTTGTCCTTCTGAGTTTAATAAAAGAAAATTTTCAATAAAAACAAAAATAAACAGCAATGAGTGAAAGGCAAAGACATTTTTTCTTTTAAATAATATAAATGTACCTTATTTCTTTCTGTTTAAATATCCTATGCTTTTCTTTTCTTTTCTTTGTTTTCTTCTTCTTTCAAGTTTACATACTCAGGTGATAGAAGTAAATATTGTATTATTATCAAAAAGAAAATATAGTCATTTAATTTGAAATTAAAGTTGCAGTAATGTGACAGTAATTATTTTCCCCCCCCATATTCTTATTTGGCACTGTTCAAATGATTTAGAAGAATTTTCATTTTTATGTACAATGTATGCCAGTAGGTGGTGGTAGTATTTTCTCCAAGCACTGCAATGCTATTTTCATTAGTAAATAACCCCCAAAATAGAGATCATTTTCAGATCTTCAGAAATTTGTAGAGCAATACAGAGTGTTCAGAGACAATCTTTCTCAAGTTATCTTCCCAGACCTTTTTAAAAACAAAAGCAAGCATTTTAATCAGTGTATCAGATTTTGGGGAGTGGAGGGGAAAGCTTCTAATAAATCCGGTGGGGTATGGATTTAATTCCACAGTACTGATCATTACATTTTTCTTTACTAACAGAGGCCAGCCATTAAATTGGAAAATTGAAATTGAAGATAAAAGGTGGGATATGTGTATCCAGCTAGTGGGTGATATTAACCAGATTTTCTCCTTCATCATGGCTCATTTGCATTGTGAATACTCTGAAAAAGACAGCTTTTGTGGACTTTTTGCTGAATTTTTTTGCTCCTACAATGTAATACTATTCAAAGGTTCGATTGTGTATTCAGATATCACATACATATTGCCCTGGGTCTGGGATTTCCTGTTACTGTGAATGATAAAGATTCTTTCCTATTTAACATACAATTCACCCATTGTACCCACTTATGTGAAAGGACACCTCTGTGGGATACAAGCAAAAGAGACCAAGAAACAGGGAATGTGGTGTTTTGGCAGATTATACCAAAAAAAAAGGTGCATTTAGGAAAGAGGAGAAGAGAACAGTAGAAATGGTTATCTCATAAAGAAACTGATTTCAGTTTGAGATGGGATGGTTTGGAAGTGATCTGGAATGTAGGGCTTTCTGACCTGCATTTTTAAAGAGTTTCCCTGACCTTAATTTAATCCAACTTTCGGGAATCTAAAATACCCCTTCCAGTTCTCAGTCCAGTTTTATTTTTAGAAATCAAGAATTCGAAGAATGTACAGAAACATGATTCACATTTAGAAAGCCAAGATAGTTTAATATCTAGAAATAAAGATAGGAGAATAGTTTAGAACCATGTTACTTTCAAAATCTGGTCCTCGGACTGGCTACTTAAGAATCACCTGGAAGCTTGTTAGAAATGTAGAATCCCAGGCTCCATCTCCCTCCAGACCTATAAATCAGAATCTGCAGTTTCACAAGATCCCAAGGAAATTTGTATTCATGTCAAAGTTGAGGAACACTGATTTAGAATATTCCTAGTTAACGAAACCAACTTACACTTTTCATAAAGCAAGTGTGGAGTGGTCTGTTGTATATCACATATCATATTAACAGAATACCTCATCTAGAGCATGAACGTTAGTCACTCAAGGTCTAAATTTTCCTATCTTAATTCTATTTTGGGATCTGTTTATACTGTAATAAGGAATTAAAATAAATTTTTTTTAAAAAAACTGGACAGATGGCCAAACAAACAAACAAACAAAAATCAGGAGGGTGCTGCAATTTTAGGTATGACAGAATCTTAAAGATCATTTAGTTCCTCGGTTCGCCTGTACAGGCAGCCAGTGGCAATGACCGAACATATTATGCTTCCATCAGGACTTGGTGATTAAAGTGTCCCGAAAAGCTTTGATCATAAACACTGGCGTTGCAGCTCTTCTGAAAATGAAAACAAAAAAATCTCAGATAAGATTAAGCACCAAAATTTTGGAAATGTAGTTATCAGCAGAAGAATGTAGCAAATTAAACTTTTGAGCTCCAGTGAGTTTTCAGTTGTTCTACAAGGTTGCTTGTTAAAATGTGTCTGGAAGTGTTTGAAATATATTACAAGCATTTTAAAACAGTTTAGCAAATTATTAATATTATAAAATGCCCATCTTTTTTTTAAAAAAAGGGAAAATAACCCATTGTTACTGTATCCATCTTCAGTCATAAACTTCTTGAACATAAGAAATTCAATAATGATTATATTCTAGTTTTTATACCCTACATAACTTAAAAATTGCCCTCACATTTTTGTTAAATAGGAACTAACACAATTTTAAAAGTTCTGAAATTTAAATTATTCATTAATTTATAATTACTCATAACAATAAAGCTTAATCCAAAACTATTTTGCCTAAGGTATCGGAAGAGATTTAAACAATACATGGGAACAAACACAGTATAGCAAGTCCTCGAATAACATCATTGCCATGTAATGTTGATGAGAAAAAAAAAATGATTCTGAGTCAGGGCCACTGTTTGTGTGGAGTTTAGATGTTCTTCCCATGATTCCTTGGGTTTTCTCCAGATACTCCGGATTCCTCCCACATCCCAAAGATGTGCAAGTAAGGTGAATTGGTGTGTCTAAACTGACCCAGTCTGAGTGAGTGTGGGTGTGTGTTGGTGTGCCCTGTGATGGAAAGGTATCCTGTCCAGGGAGGATTCTGCCTTGTGCCCTGATCAGCTAGAGAGGTTCCAGCTAACCACCACCCTGAAATGGAATAAGCAGGTTGGAAAATAATGATCTCACTATTTTTATTAGTATTTCTTAAATATATGTATAGCTCACATTTATTTCAATGTTTAATACTAAAAGTGTTTGGGGTCTTTATTTAGAAGTTAGGTGATGTTTTTGTGATAATAAATATTCCGTAGGAACTTAAGTCTTGTTTATATCAATTAGCCTATAAAAATATTGGTTTCGTTATGTGTCATTTTGCTTAAAGTCACAGATTCCAAGAACATATCAATGACCCTAAACGAGAACTTATTGTTTTATACAATATATTCCAGGTACAGAAGAAATGCAAATAGTTACCTATTGACTTAGTTTTAGGCAGAATATTTTCAGTGATGTCCAATTGTGATCCAATTTACATTTATTTACAGTCAATGGTAGAAAATTACTTTCTAAAATGGCTTTGAGACTTTGGGAGTATTTTAATCAGTTATATTACTAAGAAAAAAAGTTTGTTAAAGTGGAAAAATGGAGAGTTTTCAAAAGAGTCATTATGATTGGTTGTTGAATCTATAGAACTCTTTATCATGGATTTCTTTAATATCAAAATTTTAAATATAGTATATTTATTTTGAGACCCTGACAGATTCAGGTATGCAAAAATAATTAAAAATTTTTTAATGAAGATTTACATAAAAGGAACTGAGGTGTTTTTCAGATCACTTGTTAGTAGCAAACCTGGATAAAAGTCTCATGACGTACAACTCCCAGCTTCGTTCTTTTTCTCTGCATCAAAACAGGAGATTTGATACAGAAAAAATCACTTCCTAAACATTTTACTCCTCGATGCATTTGAAGAGGATCAGGTATGTCTCTGGAGGCTAAACCCTATCCCAGATAATTTTCCTTTGAACGTCAGTCAGTGGTCCAAGGCCAGATCAGATACACTATGGTGTCCACCTAAAATAAGGAAGTATAATTTCCCATAATATTATCACCTTGAAATTGTCTTAAATGTAGTTAATGAAACATATTCAATGCCAGTGACTTTTACTGGCTCTCCACCTTTTTCTACTTTTTAAAAGGGTGCTAGAAACAGAAAAGGAAGAGAAGATAAGATCAGATTACTTCAACAAAAGCACACATGATATCATTGATGAAATATTATTCAAACCATCAGTTTTTATTATCTTAACTAAATTGCTTATATATACCATGTAATAAACTCTTTGACAAAGTAATTGTGAGATAAAAATAGTTATCAACATGAGATATCTGCTTTTTTAACATAAACACATAAATACATATATATTTACACACGTTACCCTGACAGATACAAACACACCTATGTATATATTGATTTTGTCATCTATCACACATTTATTGAGATGCACTGCAGCCCTACACTAAGTTCTCTATGTTGAGGTGGACAGAAGTCCTCCATCTACAAAAGGCTGGAAATCAGAGGTGACAGTGTGTTCTTGGATATGAGGACAGGAGGAAAAGTATATTGCATTAAATAAATATTTGATAATTAACTGAGCAAAATTACTAGTGGTGAGCTTGTCCAGAAACTGTTTATCATTCCAATATTTTAACTTTATGATTTTCCATCTTAAATCCATGTTGCTATTCAAGAATTTCTTTAAATGTAAATGCCCAGAGAGATTGTTTAGCATCATCAGCTAACACATTCTCAGGATTGTCTAACCACAGAATAAGGAGACCTTGTGATGACAGGGTGCCAGATATTGCCACAGAGAGGGGACAGAGTTAGTACAAATGAAGGTAAATGGCAACTAAGTCAAACTTAATTTCTCTCATGGAATAACATGGACATAGAGCTGAGAGCATCCAAAGTCCTATTGGGAAGTTTTCTTTGAAAAACCTAATTAAATAATTATGGGGCTCGCTTTAAACTTCTGATGTGAAAAAATGGAATGTTCTTTTCTTTAATCTTACACTGAGGAGGTACAGCCAGTGTCATAGGGTCAGTCCTAGGCAGAGTGCTCCCTAGCCAGAGTGAGTGAGGTCTGTCTCTAAACCCATGGAACAGAAATCGGCATTTACAAAGGAAGTGGAGGAGGCCTGGGTTAGAATCACGAGATTGTGAGTAAGGTAGGCTGGCCTGAAAAGTCACTATGCAGGAAACAATAAAGTCATAGAGCTGGTTATTTGTGCAGCACGTTGTGTGGGAGTAGGAGAGAAAGAGTCTCTTTCTTGGTGAGGAAACAAATTGAACACGTTTGGAAAGACCAGTTAAGCTGTCTGAAGTAAAGCAGTTGCTGTTGCTTTTGGGTCCCAGTTACCTTTTCACACATGGTTTAACTTATACTGTCTTCCTTGGGTTGAGAAACCATAAACTAATGTTAAACAAAAAAATTTGCCCTTCCTCCATATCTGCCCATGTTGACTCATTTCTCATTCCTTTTCCCTTTTGATTGGACTAACTCTATTTTCTTTGCTTCCTCTTTTCTTTCCTTCAAAGAGAAGAAGTGGGTGATCTTAAAAAAAGAATATGGCATTCAAGAGCATCACTTATAGGAGAATAATTAAAAGGTATCTCAACTATTCATCTTCAACTTCTGGGAGATATTTATTAATAGTATTATTTTCAGAGATTTAGAAATACAATCTTTTCCCCGCATAATTCAAGCATGTGAGAATTAGGGAATATTGCTATAGCCATTTTAAAATTTTCCTTTCTTTGTCTTAAACCAAGCTGTATTTGTTTAAACTGGAAAACCTGATGTCGACAAAAAAACAAAATACTGCACTTGTGTGAAGAAATGATATTTTTTAATTCTAACCATTTAAAAGTGTGCTGTGTCTGTGTGTTCTTTTTTAATTTTCAATTCACTTTCATATCACATGACCATAAGTTTAAGGACTCCTTAAAACCATGTCTAAAAACATGTGTTTTTCGCTTCTGATTGTAAAAGTACTGAATTCTAATTATAGGCATTTGAAAAATATAAAAAGAAAAAAAAAGTCCATAATCCTACTCTTGAGAAAATCACTATTAATACTTTGATGTATTTTTTTCATGTTTTTTCATTATTATTCATTTGAAACTTTTTAAGCCCAAAGCACATTATGGTGTATATAAAATGTTACAAGGTTATTATCTAATTGAACTATTTTTACATAATTTTTCCATAGTGACATAGTTTTGACATCATTTTAGTAGATTTCATACTATTCTATTATGAGGCACTATTCATGGGCCTGATTTCAATCAATTGTCTCCTTTATAGATGAGCACTCAGTTTTCCAATTGTTTATTATTATAAATAATCCTGCAATAAATATATTCAGGCTTGATTCTTTGCCTCAGTTTCTGATAATTTTTTAAGATGTAATTCTGAATGTGAAATTAATGCAACAAAAGATATACAAATTTATGCATTACAATTTCTAAACTTTTAATAAATATTTGAAAATACTTTTCCATAAAGTTTATGAAAACTAATATGCCTACCAGTAATTAAGAAAAGGTCTACCTTAGAAAAAAATATTTTTTGATTAAAAAATATATTTGATTTGAATTTATTGAATTGTGATGAGAATAAAATTTTTAATAATATATCAGTTAACTCTATTTTTTATTTCATGAATTACCTTTTCATTTATGTTGTTCAATATTTTATTATATTGTGGTCTTTTATATTGGACTCAACAAACTAGAAATTAAAAAGAACACCACAAGTCTATTATATAAATTGTAAAATTTGCTTTAGTTTTTGTTTACTTTGAAACCTTAATATATTGATTTAACATTTAGAGATTCTATTTAATGTTATAAAACCTATTGATATCTCATTTGCGAATTCCTCAATTTTTTAGAAATTTGGATTCTACATAGTCATAAATTTCATATTAATCTAAAATGCTTTTATTTAATGTTTAAATTTAACATTTTAACCAATAGGGTAATGATTTTAGCATTAAATATATATATGTGTGTATATATATATATATATTATCTAGGAATATTTAACTAATGTTTCAGCATCACTTAGTAAGAATCCACGCAAGAAACTATTGAATCATGTTAATTTAATCAGATTCCAAATTCTTTTTTGATTTTTTCTAAGCCATGAATCGGATATCTTGATTTTTTTTTTATTTTACAGCAATTCACTCTTTTAAATATTGTAGTTAAATAATACATTTTAATATTTATAGCTAAGGAGTCCACCAGCTCTTTTTTTTTACAGATATAATCAGTAGCTTATTGCATTTAATTAGAATGTGCATTCGTTTTTAATGTTTACAGAGCATTGACTTAGCCTATTTGTTTTAAATTACT
Organism: Rousettus aegyptiacus; assembly: GCF_014176215.1. Classification (NCBI taxonomy): domain Eukaryota; kingdom Metazoa; phylum Chordata; class Mammalia; order Chiroptera; family Pteropodidae; genus Rousettus; species Rousettus aegyptiacus. The sequence goes on from NW_023416295.1 coordinate 66,825,275, forward strand.
TTTTTTGGATTGTTCTTTTTTTTTTTTAAGGTGATAAATTCTGTTATGTCGAATGTGTAAGTAATACAAATTTCAAGGCTAAACTTTTGAAAAGACACGTCAGTGAAGTTATGTGCCCATTGTCACTCAACAAGCCAATAAATTATAGATCTGGAATCAGAACTCATGTTATTACAAATTTCCAGCCTGATACTTAACCCACTGAAACTCATAGCTATATTGTTTATAAGCTGAGAAAAGGCCCCGCTGTGGGGCTCCTGGCTCACAAGGAGCTTTTCCTACATACTGTGGAGAGCCTCCCTATTGGCTCACAACATTTTCTTAAAGCCTCCATCCCAGAAAGAGAAGGCACTGAGGACAATCCCCTTGCCATGCCATCTTATCTTGTGAGTTGGAAAATAAAATAATGTTCAAAATCTCTATTGAGAATGCTATTATAGAAATAGGCAGTCTCTCTAGGGGTAGGCTGAGGTTAAAAAGGGCAAGTTCTTGGAATGTTACGGGGGCCTAATGATATGTCTGTGATATAAAACAGTTTCTGATATTTTCCAAATGGGTTATTGTTCATGTTTAAGTGATTAGAGCAGTAATTTAAGCCAAACTAAATATTCTCTTTCCATGGTTTACTTCAACTTATCCTAATCCTTCTTCATGCAAGCTTGTCCAGTTTTTTTTTTTTTTTTTTATGTGAGTTTTGGATCATGTGGGCAAAATTAACTGGGTGAAGAGTATGGAACACCCCCTCCCCCCAAAAGAAAAAAAAAGAACAATATAGGCAAAGACTGTATGGTTGGTAGAAAGGGGGCGGGGCAGGATTGATTGCAAGTGTTCCAAGAGAAAAATGACACATCTGACTGGGCATCAGGAGTCATTTCTTGCCAGTAAAATTCCTGAAGCTGCGGAATCATATCTAAAAGAAATGATTGAAACCTATTGTCTGAGCCACTTACAATTGCACCTAATAAAGCTTTTCAGAACTCTATACTGTTAGTAAGGGATGATGACCTAATAAGTTCAGTCCATTGATTCTGTGATAGCCTTGGCAAGACCTACTCATGGAATAACTTCATAATCAAATCTAAGACACCCCGCAAGCACTTTATAAATTCATGTCTCCAATTTTAGATTACTGTTAGATACATTTTTGTATTTGTAAAAATTCCTTTTCCTCACACACACACGCAGACACACACACACACACACACACACACACACACACACACTCTATTCATCTATCATGGGAGAAATAAATAATTTGAAAAAATAAAATAACAAACACACAATAAAACTATTTATAAAACTATTATACACAACAGCCCTGATGCTTGTTTCTGGCTATTGGTGTTGTTATTTCAAAAATTATGAACTATGTTAAGACCCAATTATTGTTTTATCAAAATAAAAATGGGGGAAGAAGAAAACACTCTAAGCTGACAATTTGCATATCACATTTCAACATGACGTGATTTAAAACAGCCAATCTATTAAACAGTCAAATTAGACTTTACAAGCAAATAACCAATTCTACTTTGACTTTAGTATTGCCTCTGGTGCCTTTATAATATGAATATCTGAACAAAATTATAAGAACTTCTCTTTTGGTACATGGGAAACTTGTTAACTATTTGATATTCAAGGCTAGTACTTCCCAGTATAAAAGTTAATGCTAATATTTGATATTGGTCTGATTGAGCCTTGTGTAGTTTCTACAAAAATACTAAGTTAGCAGCTCCCTCCTTTTACCAAATATCGATTCATTTTCTAAATCCTTTTATGTTATAAATTAACCTGGGGATTTCCACCTTCTTTAGTTGCAATGTGAAATGACACACAGAAACTTGCCTGTTAACCTATCATGTGGGACAGAATTTGGTTCTGTAATCATAAGCTCAGAGCCCTGTAGAGAGCTTCTAAGTGGTAAAAAGAAAGGAAATTGGAAGAAGGAACTGAAGATATTTTTCTCCTATGAATTAGCGCAAATATAGATTTATAGCCTACACATGTGTTTTGTTTTTACTGATGGTTGTAACTAGGGACACCTGTAAGACAGAGCCAAAGGGGAAGAATTAAAAATAAATGGAAGAAAAATGTAATAATAAGCTGCACTTCAGAGCTTGATTTGAAGCCTAGTATGTGAGACTTTAAAATTCCCCTTTCCTGGAAAATATTTTATCATTTAGCTTATGTAATTTAGCATACAGTATGAAAGCTGAAATATAACAACATTTTTTAAAAAGATTCTTTCAGTACTTCCAACGGAAATGTTGAGCTAAGTGTAGAATTTGTAGGATCAGTTAGCTTATAAATAATGATCCTTTATGCTGGCATTGGGAAATCTCTGTTCCCACAGCTAGTTCAATAAAGCAATTAATATCAATAAATGCTGAAGAAAGCAAATCTCTATTCACTTTTGTCTGGATTAGTTAACATGAGAAAAATCCTATCTCTCTCCTGGAGTATTTAACCTTCTCATAGGAAGACAATCTAATGAAAGGTAAATACAGTATGTTTTTGACATATGTTTCTCTTGTCATACACTGTCTGTTTCTTAAAGAATGACTGACCTTTCTCCTCTCTCCAGAAATGTTCAATATGGTTTTCTTTTCAGACTGGGTTTCTGTGACAAATTTGTGTTGTAAATATACCTTAGCATTTTTTTCTAATTTTCTTAAATCTACTCTCTGTATGGATGACTTTCTTGAAAACTTAAACTTCCAATATTCAATATAATGTTTCTTTTCTATTACATAATGCTTACACTGCCCATGCAGAATACTTCATGTGTACTCAATTTACAGAGGATATTTGAGGGAAAGCAAATTTTCTGTGGCACGGAATGTTTCAGTGAGTGAATCTTTTAAAAACAATCTACACCATGTAAAAATGCTTTGTCAAGGTACAAATTGACCCCATTTATGGATATGGATTTGTACATTCAAACTTCCATAGATCAGCATTCAATAAAACAATGTCATAAAATAGCTCTGAACTTTCACTACATTTGGCTAGATTATTTGAGATTTCACACACAAGCAGTGAAAAGCTTAAAAGATATTATCCTGCAGTGTCCAAGAAATGTGGTAATAAGGTAAAAGTTGAAATGCGTTGTTGGCATAAGAAGCTCATGGCTCATACTTGATTTATAACACACCCAGTTTCGTCAGAGTTGGCATAAGTGTGCTGTTTCTGACAGTATGGTGATAACATACTGCAAGAGTTGAAACTGCCAATTCTTACACCTTCATTCTACTAGCAAAGAATTTTAAAACAAAATTTCAATATTGCTACAATACCACACTCCTTTGCTAGATCCCCAAAACTGACAAACTCATTCTGCCTGTGTATAAGTTTGAGGATGAGAGATAGCTAACTGTCAATGTACTTAACTAGATAAATGTATTTGTTAATTTTATATATACCAAAGTCGTGTACAGCTAAAATTTGTGGTGAGCTAAAATTTGTTATGACTATTATGAAGTCATAAGTAGGTAATAGTTTAATTTTGGGTGAAATAGTCATCTCAAATCAATGTCTTAAAATTCAAAAACATAAAAATGGGTGATATTATTACTCTCATTACAATAGGTTAAAAATATCATCATCTTGTTCATGGAAACAATAAGCAAAAATGCAAAATTTCTTACAGTAATTATATTTAAAATTACATTACAGTAAAGCAAGTAACAACTTTTTAAAAAGAAGCTAAAGATGTACGTCTGCTGTGCTCAAAGGATATACTTTATGTGGAGAAGGAAGTATCAGAAAGAAATCATCCTGTATGGAAAAATAAAGGAACTGTTAGTATTTATCATTTTTAACTTCACATAGGTCACTTTTTAAAAGATTTTTGTTTCTAATCCAATTAAGAAGTATACTTTAAAATATTTTATATGTAAATTGAATTATGTTCAAAAGTGGATAGTATTGATGTTTATATCAAGAGCTTTAGTAATATATTAAAGTTCAATGTATATTATTTAAACTTTTTATTTTGAGGTAATTATAGTATCACATGCGGTTGTGAGAAATAATGTGGAGAGACCTATTGTATCTTTTATTCAGTTATTCTCAGTGGTAACAACTAGTATAACTATAATGCAATATCACAAGCAGGATATTAACATTGATACAATCCACCGATCCTTTTCAGATATCTCCAGTTTACTTGCACTCATCTGTGTGTAGATATGTGTGTTTAGTTTTATACAATTTTGTTACATTTATAAGTTGTCACATCCTCCCCACCACACCTCCCCTCAGAGAAGGTAATGAAGAGTTCCATTACTAGGTTCATTCCTTGTGTTGCTTTTTTATAATAATGCCCACTTCTTTCACCCACTCTCACTCCATTCTTGGCCTCTGGCAATCACTAATCTATCTTCCATTTCTGAAATTTTGTCATTTCAAAAATATTATATTTATGGAAACACACTATGTAACCTTTGATAATGAATTTTTTCACTCAGTGAAATTCACTGGAGATTATTCATCCAAATTCTTGTATGTAGTTTGTTTCTTTTTATTGCTGAGTAGTATTCCAGTTTAGCAATTAACTTATTCAAGTATATCTAGTGTTTTCACCCCAGTTTTGGCTATTATGCCAAATGTCTGGAGATTTTCCTCTTGTCTTTTTTTAAATTCTTGTATGATTCCATTATATTCAGAGAACATACCCTACATGAGTTTAATTCCTTTAAATGTTTTGAGGCTTGCTTTATAGCTCAGGATGTGGGTGCTTAAAAAAAAAAAAAAGTATACTATACTGTTGTTGGGTGAAGTGAGATAACTCAATAGATGGATATCATTAGATCATGTTGCTTGATTGTATTGTTCAGATCTATCTCCTTACTGATTTTCAGTGTAGCAGTTCTATCAGTTGCTGAGAGGGGAATTTTTAAGTTAGCAAGTATAATTGAGAATTTGTCTATTTCTCCTTTCAGGTTTATCAGATTTTTGTTTTTTATTTCGTGGATTTATTTTTGTACTTAGTGAAGAGGAAGAGGGAGAAATGAGTCTACCTAAACTTATCTAGATGGGATGTGCCACACAGTGCATTTTAACCTTTAAAAAGCTTTTTTTTTTTTTTTCAGAGAGTTGATAAAACAAAAAAAATTCTGAAAGGGTATATGAGAATGATAAGAATACAAGAATAAGAGGAACAAAAAGTTGGATAGATAAGAATAGGTCTGATACTGAATATACAAAACATTAATTAAAAATAATATTTCGGTGTCACAAGCAATTTTATAGTATAAATAAAAAAAAAAACAGCCCACACATTATGTACATAAAGGGAAAAAAAAGGAATCAGAAAATTGACATTTCGACAAGATAACATTAATATACTAGTTGTGTTACTTTGAGTAATTTTCCTAAATCTTTAAAAGCATAGTGAGAATAACTAAAAGAAATTAAATACCAGTGTAATAATTTTTATTATGAAATTATTGCTTATTGCCACAGTTTCAAAAATAATTATTCTAAACTGATTTAAAAATTGAATGGGTCAATAATAGCATAGACAACATTGAATAAAAGAATAAAAATGGAAAAGGTATATGAAGCACATATAAAGACCTAATCAATCTAGAGAAATTGAAACAAGTCAAATAACATAAAAATGAAACAAAATAGAGGAGTTACATATGCATAGTCAATTGTTACATGATGTATGTAATACTGAAATTTAATGATGAAAAATCTTCAATAGATATTGTTGAGTCAATTATATATTCAAATAGAAAAAAAAACAATACTTTACAGCATAGTCAAAGACCAATTCCAGATCATAACATAAAATTGAAAGGTAATACACTAAAGATAACATAGGAGAAGGAGTTCATAAACTTGAGGGAGACAGATTTCTCAAGCAGACCAGAAAGAATAATTACAAAAGAAGAATTTGTAATTTGGACTATATTAAAATTTTAAACTTCTGTTCATTGTAAGACAATATTAAGAGGATAAAAAGATACTCCACAGAGTGGGAAAAGAAATCTGCAATGCATATATACAACAATGGACTCTTATGTAAAATATATAAAGGAATCTTATATTAAGATAAAAAAGACAGATGACTTAATTGAAAAATTGTCAAAAGACTAGAATACTGCTTTACAAAAGAGGTATTTCAAATGGCTAATATGCATGTAAAATTTGTGCAACTTCATTATTCATCAAAGAAATTAAAATTAATACTAAAATGAAATTAACCTACACATCTGCCAAAATGGCCAAAACAAAAAAATAATAATTGAAAATATCAAATAATAGAAGAGATGTGGTGCAACTAGAATTCTTATACATTATACCTTACAGTGTAGACTATATAACTATATGTTAGTTCCATCACTTTGTAAAAATAGATGGCAGTACTTATTAAAGTAAGCATACACATAGAATTCTATAACCCCACAATTTCACTCCTACCTATACATATGCACAGATAAGCATCAAAATACATGCAGAAGAATATTCATAGCAGCTTTGTTTATTACACATAAAGTCAGGAAACAATCCAAAGCCCATTAACAGAAGAATAAGCTAGGAACCTGCAGAGTGTTTGTATACTAAAATATCATAGAGCCAAAAAAGAAAAAAAATTAATAACATGTAAACATTATATAAAGGAAAAGAAGCCAGCCACTAAAAAAGTATATACCCTGTGATTCCACCTGTTTAAAGTTTAAACAAAATAAAAGGACCAGGCACAATCTCTGTAACAAAAATTAGAATGTTGGTTTAAATTTAGATGGTTAGCTCTTGAGAATGGACATGACAGAAGCTTCTGAGTGCTTCACTATAAAAAAAAATTATTGAGCTATATATTTATTGAGATTTTATAATTAGTATCTTTACTAGTGACCAGTTGAAATATTTACAGAAATAAAAACCTACTTAGTGTTACTTAAAACTGTACGACAATTACTTGTGAATGATTACTAAGATAACATATAGAGAAAAGAGCTAGAACTATTTTATTCACACTCCACATTAAAAAAAGAAGAAAAAAAAAACAGGAGGATATAGGTGATTAAAAATCAGAGGACGTGGATTTGAGTCAAGACTCCTGTACACTCATGATAAAATACAGCATGTCACCTAACAATTTAGCATCAATTTTTTCATCTCTAAAATTTAAATTAAAACACTTGCCTCAATTAAAATTATGTGGATGGTAGTATTTGAAGGTGACTTAGAAAGTGCTATAAGTTTTAAAATGCTACAACTTTTAAAACAAATACAATTTAGGATAAGTCCACGTTATTAAACACTATCATGTTGTGCTTGGGAATACTTAGAATAATAATAAGAATGTCAAGTATTCTGGAGACAGTAAGATGAGGAAGGTGTAATAGACCAGTCTTTTGAGCAATTACAATCTGTTTTGTGTAATTGAGCATAAGGGCATTTCACATGGATGACCATTTCATTGTCCCACTAAACCCATTTTGTCCGTAACGGAGCTCTTTGTACACATTTTGGCATCTTGTCTTTTAATTCCTCTTATATATACATATATCTCATCTGTTTGCCCAGATGACAGTACCATCCTTAGCCTTACTGTTTCCCTCACCCTCTTCTTTCCCTCACGGCAATTACCAAATCTTTTTCATCCTACCTCCTAATCTTTAACAAGTTATGTACTTCTTATCCATTTTATGATGACCTAATTCAAACTACCCTCATCTTTTCCCTACTTTTATATAATAAACTCCTGTATTTTTCTGTTGTTGCTATTGTTACAGCATCTATGAAAGTATCTATACTGCTGCAAAATTTAACTGGCAAAAAATAGATCAGATGACTGACATATAAAAATCCTCCCATTGGCTGTGAAATGGCCTCAAGATAAATGCATCTTCTTGGACATAGCCTAATTATTTTTTTATTATTAAATCTATGTCATCTACTTTCAAAGCTAATTCTCATAATTCTGCTAGTCCATTGCTTGCCCCCGATATCATTTTTCCCCCCTCAGGCTCACTAAATTACTTGTATCCTTGGGAAAAAAAAAAAAAAAGCACCATAATATCTCAATTTGGAACTTTGTCACACATTTCTTCTTCCCAAACTCCTTCCGCCTGCCCTCTATCCTCTCCTGCATTCCGTTGCAAGCTGAGATATTCTCAGATTAGATATTACAACCAGGGAAACTTCTAAAGCAAAACTGGGTGTGAAGTCTCTCTTCTGTGTTTTCATAGCCACTTAGCTTCTCATAAAACTGTCTTGAGATTGCCTGCTTATCGGTGGAGTCCCTGACTGGAAAACAACCTCCTCAAAGTTCGGGCTCACATCTCCCTTATTGTATCTCCGGTATCTGGGAGAGTGCCACATATTTGTTTAGTAGGTATTTGATGATATTGTCTTGAATAAATAAATGACTATACAGGTATCAAATTTGCTGGGTAGAACCTATTGGAAGTTCTGCCACTCTTTACTCTACAGATGGATTTAGTGTACTTTCAATAGTATGGAGATGCAATGCAAAGGAAAACTCAGCACTCACCATAGAGCGATAATAGCATGGGAGAAATCAGAGGAAAATTGGGAGAGGCGATGTCTGTGGATGGTTGCATGAGAAATGACTTTCTCAGGCACTCAAAGCAAAACAAGATCCTTTCCCCTTACTGAACTGCAGAGTTGTGAATTTTTTTGAAAATAAACTGAGTAGAATTTCAGAAAAGAGGAATTAATGGAAGGCTTTCAAAAATAAAGAGTGGCCTGTGACATCTGGGAGTTATAGATATCATTGCATAACTATCAGGAAGTTGAATTTCAATCACATCAAAACCCAAGTGAGGACACTTGACATACCTATAGTCACACAAAAGTAGTAAAAGACACTCGTAGGCCCAGAAATTTATCAGTATATGGGGAAAAAATAAGCCACAGAGGGATTAGCTAGTTACTATATTAAAATCTAATATCAATTTTTGTTAATAATTTTTAATTAAAAATTTACTTTAAAAGTTCTGTTTATTATGTAATTATAAGTTATGAACATGGGTACATTATTTCATGTAGCAAATTATATTTGAGTTAAAACGTATTTTATTGGTCAAGGTAGGATATGTTATATCGCAATAATAAATAATGCCAACATTTCGGTGGCTTATATATTGAATGTTTGTTTAATAATTTATGCTACATGTCCATTGTGCATCAACAAGGAGTTCAGGTCATTTTATTTACTCAGGTGCCCAGGCTACAAATAGTCTATACTGACATGATCTTTTATGATCATCTTTGAAGAAAGAAATCAAACACTTTCTCAAACCTTTCCTTAAAAATGACCAATGTCACTGTCACTCATGTTTAATTGGCTAGAGTAAACATGTGGTCATACGTAACTTCAAAATTCACAGGGAAGTGCCATCTTACCAAACCCATGCACAGAGAAACAACAAGAATAATGTTTAACAGTCTTAATAATAGCTTCGAATGGGTCACAGCAAGCAAGATAGTGAAAAATTTTATTCTGGGCCCTCTAATGAATGAAATGACACTAGGAAGGTAGGACAGAGAAGGAAATTAGGTCTCTAGAAGTAGAGTGAGATACCACAGTGATGTGAACAGTAATTCACAAATCTATGCCTGGATTTCAGTTTTGGAATTCTTTTTTCATATTTTATATAGTACAGTACAACCTACTGCCTACACATTCACATATTTATTTAAAAAGGGATCTGTGAGTGCCATATTCCTGTGGCAGTCTATAATATTTTATTTGTTGTTTTGTCTCCCACAGTATTCTCTTCACTACAAAACTGTCAGAAAAAGATATAAATAAAAGGGTATCTTCTTGTTGAGACACTTTTTCCCCCCACAGGTATATAATTATTGTGATGTCATTTAAAAGAAATTTGTTGATCTTTAGTGAGTGTAGTGAGTATATGTTTAAAGAGAACAGCACCTTGTTGCCCTAGAAACAAATTTGTTCCAACTGATTAGTTGAGATGGACTGACCTTCTGACAAGTAAAGACTGTTAACTAAAAGAATGGCATAAAAACAATCAAGTAAATCATAATTGACTAATATTCTGCATTACCAATGGACTAGAACTTTAGAATCATCCCAAGACTATTACTATCAATCTCCAGTATGAAATGACAAGACCATCATCTGCTTAAATGCTGATTCAGGAACAACTACTCTCAGCTTTCTCTCTAATTTTATAATTTCATGAGTAAGAGGATTAGCAACCTGAAAAAATACCACTCTACATTTAAAAATTAATGCCACATACTGGGACTATCCACACTTGCTATACCCTCTTTTATTTCAAAAGCTTGTAAGAAATTTAACCGTGATACTTAATCAATCACAATTTGCTAATGATATCAAAGTGGCAGATTCAAGTGCACTTTAGATCATTTGAAAAGCCTTTTATTTTTTATGCACTCCTTTTGTCTGGTGTAGAATACCCTTTACAACTCTGTCTCAACTCTCTCTTCAGTGAAAAGACAGAGACTAATCACAAATGGGAACTGATTGCTGTTCACCAAACTTGAAATAAAGTGCAGGTCTAAATCTTCATATGCAGAAAAGATGGAGTCCTCTTATCTCATATTGAAATGATTGCTGCCTCTCAACTCACCCTCTGACATCTATTACCATATTAAGGACATCTTTACAGAGAAGGGAAGGAACTTTAGATTTAAATATGATAGCCGTTTAGTTCTACCAAATGTTTCTTTAATTTTTGTTTATGTTATCTGATTTAATGGGTCTCCAGCATGTCTGTCTTTCTCCAACCTATCTTCTCTAAATTTCCTTAAAAATTATTGGCATTGCCATGGTGTCTACCTGAAAATAATTTAAATCCCTGGGCTGTTGATGCAAAGAAAATGCTGTTTAATTAGCAGTTGCTGAATTTCTTGCCACTTTTCAGAAACACAAATGTCCAGAACTCTCTTTCACTCAGAGCTTACACACAAGTTTCTTCTTAGTTATTTTATGC
>NW_023416295.1:68136238-68138738 GCF_014176215.1 Rousettus aegyptiacus
AAGTCACTGCCCTTTCCTAAAGAACTGCAAAAGTTTAACAACTCTTCCGAATCTGAATTATGCAAAACCTCTGCTAAGCTAGACATCTTAAGGGCTGCCCCTCATGCTGCCCCTGACTCAGTGTGTAACCTTAGTAAATCATTTCATCCCAGTTTTTGTCCTTTTCCTCAAGAATGATGAATTTGGTTTCACAGTCACTTTTTGTTGAAGGACACAAGCACATGAAAGCAAGGCAATTTCTCAAAACAGCCACCAATTCTGTGTGTCAAGGCATCCACCTTTGTTCTGATCCAGAAGGAAGGATACCAAGTTTCAAGACCAAACTTCACCTTGCACTAAATCCAACTGGATCTGAACTTTGGTCACTACCAGCCCCAAAAGTGAAGATTGGGCTTTTAAAAAGATGCATAGTTTGGTGTTCACGGGTTTTGTTAGTTTTGTTGTTTGTTAGGGATGAGTGGAGTTGCTGGAGTGAGAGGAAATTGACACGGCTTTTAGTTTGTCATTTAGGATGTTATGTTAGTAAGGGTTTCAGCTTACATTTTAAAAATTACAATGGCAATGAACAAGGAGCCAGGAGGAAATAGCGAAGCACATTTTCCTGAATAGTTCTCCCCGTCTTCTGTGTTCAGGTTTTACACAGACTTTCAAACCCTGCTTCCTCTCCAGCTTGCTTCCTTCTGAGATGCAGTGCAGAAGTTCATTCTCAGGTTTCCCTTCACTTGCAGCAGAGATGCTGCTGGCTGGCCACGGGCAGTGATGCCAGTTCAGTGTAGTGTGGCTTCCTTTTACCACAGCGTAGGCAGGCTTAGAGCTCAGTCAGTTTCTCTTCCTGACGCTGCTTTACTTTCCTTCTCTGGGATTCCCAAGGCATGGACGCTCATCTGTCTAAAACTCTCCTAAACCGCCCTACTGAAAAATAAATACCTAAGTACGACATAAGCAGTGCACCCAGGCAGGATAATTAGGATTGATGCGCTCTTTTAGGGGCACCAGATCCTCATCCTCCCCTTTCTAGTCGCATTTCTCACCTGCTCATGTGGAGCCCACCTGTGGCTTGCTGGCATTGCCACTGCCTGAAAATGGGGAGATTTCCAAGTTCAAATGAAGACTTGATCTTATATGGTGGGATTCTATTAGGACTGTGGGGAGTTACGTGAAGGAATTAAGGACAGTATGTTGTCCTAGTTTGTGTCACTGCTCCCTTGTTTATGTTCTTTCCCCAACTATTCCCACGCCCCCTCTCCAGATTTTTGCATGGCTTTTATAGCCTTTAGTAATTATATCAGCAGCATGGAGTCTATTTTTATCTCTTTTGAATGTGTGCAACATAAATGTCAAAAACCATAAAATCCCTTTTTAGCAGGTACCTTGTGTGCAAGGTTTCAAAAAGTGTAATGTAGAACTCTGAGAGATGTTGTGTTTTGAGGTCAGACAGATGAAAAATGAAAAACTCAATTTTACCACTTAGCTGCATGAACTTTCAATAAGTCTCTTATCACCTTGAACCTTTAGCTACTGCTTCTACAAAATCAAATTCTGCTGCCTATCTTACAGAGTTGCAGCACTGCACCTAGTTTAGTATCTGGAATGACCCTTTTCCACAGCAGGTGTATCTCCAGACTCCTAAATGTTATGTTTCACGCTTAAATATTTTGTATAAACTTTAATGCTCTCTTTTGCCCTTTGCCAAACTTAAAAACAGAGAAAGAATGAAATCTAACTGGTTCAGTGTGACTACTGTAAATTATCATAAGATCTAGTCACATAATAATAAGAGAAATGTACAGAAGCCACTCTCACCTAAGACTGTCCCTGGACTTAGCAAATAATAATAACAACAACAACTATAATAATACCTAGCATTTATTAAGCACTTATTATAGGCCAAGCTCTAGGTGCTTTACGTGTTTGGACTCATCTAAATCTTCACTATCACCCAGTGAGACAGATGCTGTCATTATCCCCTACACTGAGACAGGTTAAATATCTTGCCAAAAGTCACAAAGTAGTAAAGAGAGGGGCTCGAATTCAAATTTAAGCAGTCTGACCCCAGAGCTTACAGAAAAATAAAATGCATGAGAGAGAGGAGCATGCATATTGCTCTAGCTTCTAGTACAAAATCGTTTCCTCTCTTTTCACTTCCTTTTTAGAAAAGGCCCTTTAGGGAGGCCAAGTAGGACTGTCATAAGGATGCTTAAACCTGGAGTCCCTTACTCAGCTACTAGTTAAGGGCCACCGTGCTGCAAGGGGCAAAACGGCCTCAGCATGTCCAAGAGGTCTGGTGCATTTTTCATGGCTCATTAGTTTATCTTTAATTTAACATAGTCGGAGAGAATTCAGAGTTGTGAGAAAATGTGTTCTTTTCTAGTAAAAAGCTTGCTATCATGAAGAATAAACAAGTTGGGAGTAACTTGGAGACATAGATGGGATAATAAAAAATAATAAAGGGCATATTTGATGGCCATAAAACATAATCCAGTGATCAAAGAAAGAACAT
>NW_023416295.1:68148738-68151238 GCF_014176215.1 Rousettus aegyptiacus
ATTTCACTTAGAACATTGTGACCTAGGAATATGGCGTCTTCTTGAAAGATAACTGAATTTGCTGTTATGAATTCTCTGACTAATATCTGTTTTTATGGTAGTTTAGGGAAGGGAGGATCCTTATTCTTATTTGTATTTGTCATTATTTTTATATTTCTATATTTAATGAGGCTCAGAGGGGGGAAATTATATAACTAAAATGTTATCACCTGCATGTGGGAGCTTATCCAGAGCTCCAGCAAATTTATTGGAATTGAAACTTTTTTATCAGTACCATGGTGAAACTGGAAAGCTCTCTCAGGTACAAGGAAGCTACTAAGATTTCTGGAAGGATTGAATGGCCACCATCTTCCCAAGGTGGTCCTGCTAATCAAAGGTTGGAGGAGTCTCGGAACCGACCCCCCTCCATTAGAACCATGGCATTGCAGAAATTCCTCTCTCATTTTACTTAATATGCATATTTTTTACATAGCTAATCTGAAATGGAAATATTTTTATCCCTATACTCAAAACTGCTTTTGTTTTATCAGCTGACATTTTACAACTCATTAATTTATAATGCTGCTTTAATGCCTTTGAATGTTCCTGGGATAAAAAATTAAAGTGACCAAGCTAGTTTGTATAAAGGCTGACTATAGTATGTTCATAGCAGTTCTTTTATAACAGTGTTTTTTACTACATAGTACATTCCATGAGAATAATTCAAACTGGCCTGGTCCTTTCTTCCTAGCATTAATTAATCCTGCTTACCGAAGTAATAAAGTTATTCCCATTTTTAAATGAGAAAATTAAGGCTCACGCATTTCAGTGACACATGTTTAAATTCAGTAGAAAATCTATTTGAATTTCTCTTTGCCTTGCTGTACCTTTTATGAGACTCCCTTGATTATTAAATGAGAAATTAAACCTTGAGTTTAGTTCTGTGATCTTTAAACACCCAAGTACAGAGGCAACAAGTTAACTATAATACAGGAGGGGTGTCAACAATAAATCTTCCCTGGAAAAACAAATCACTGGATAAAAAGTCTTGAAAAGGAGCCACATTCTGTTTTTAGTAGCATAGTACCTGTAAATTGAATCTTGGGGGTAGGGGGTGGGAATGAAGAAGAATAAAGGGTTAGGGTTCAAGTGAAGAGTCTTAGAATGTGCCTCCAACACTTACCACACATGACAACATGCTAAGAAAGCAACTAGGCTGTTAATCCATTGGCTCAAATATAAAGGATCTCTAAGCATCTAAGCATAAGAGATTTAAGAAACCAAATGACTCATAAAATTCCAAAGGACTTCTTTTCAACTTTAAGCCATATTATCAGAAGAGACATTTTAAAAATGTGATTACATGTCTATATCACGTATTAGCTGATGGAGTAAGCATACTGTCTCCTATCATGGGCCTCCCAGTTGAAGACGCTTTGAAAATCAATTTTTAGATGAAGACCCAACACCAAAATTGTGACTGGCCCTCGCCGTAATCTTCTTTTTTCACCTGTAGCTCTGTCACACATCGAAGGAGCAGACAAAAGAAGACACTGGCGTGGCGGTCCCATCTTTATTCTTATTTTAGTGGTTATCAATGTTATATGCTTCGTACAGTGCCATCACACATACAATTTCATAAACTCATTGTGGCAGTCTCATAGGCAGGGAATCCATTATTATTTTTACCCGTTTGTATCAAGTTTACTTGGATAATAGGCCAAGGCCACACAGCTGGTTATATGTGGGGACTGGGACAAGAAGCCAGCTCTTCAAGTTCATAATTCGGGGAACTGCCTCTTTATTTCTATTATTTTCAAACTATTGCAGGAAACATGGATGTACTGTTAGATTCTGGTAATTGATCAAATTGGTAGACTTCTATAACTCAAATTGAGAGGATCCATGAAGGTAACAATCTTCAAAACAATTTAGAATTAAGCAACAATCTCCATTTTGTGGCATGAGAATCTTCTGAAGTCCCAGGGATTTCCATTCCCTTACTCTGATCATGTGGAGTTTAAATTTAGATTGCATTCTTCACTGGGAATTTATATTATTATGTATATTTTTGTGTGGCTATTATATGCTGAAAGATGTGCCTTATAGCTCTGGCTTTGCCACCAACTGGCCACAGGGCCACAAACAAGTCCCTTGACCTCGCTGTGCCTATATTACCTCCTTGATCACATGTCAGAGGTTGCCTTCAAGTGCCTTCTAGCACTACAATTTTATGATTCCGTTTCTCCAAATAGATAATAAGCTTCCTGAGGTGAGACTGGCACATCTGTGTATCCTCTGGACTTTCCACTTTGTAGGCGTTTAATAAATGTTTGAATGTGACATTGAAAGACTTATTGGCACACGTAGTTTGAGTGGAGTTAGAGGAAATCTTTATTGACCACCTTATTAACAATTAACTATCTCTAATCCACATATATAATTTTCCTTTGCATCAATAAAACTTCTGCTTCTGAGGAAGAGGAAGTACCACCCCTTAACATCAGTTCTTCTGCATGTT
>NW_023416295.1:68158738-68193738 GCF_014176215.1 Rousettus aegyptiacus
AGAACGCTATGCGCACAAAATGCCGACTACACGTTTATATACCCAGCACTTGATAATTTGGGAAGCAACTACCTACTGTAACTTCTCTTTACTTTTTCATAAGAAATGACAATGAGGAAGGAAGTGCAGCAGAAATCTTGAACATTACCACTATTATGCAAAAAAAAAAAAAAAAATACTGTTAACTGTTTTCCCCTCAGTGACTTGATCTCTCAGATGGAAAACTTATGATACTTCTGACTCTTAGCTACCAGAAATCACATGAGAAGAGCGAGGAAGAAAGACACAAAAGCTATATTTATATCTAGTACTGAACTTCTCAGAAATACCTTAATTTAATTCCTTGCAGAGACTGATAAAAATATCAGATGAGCGAGCCTTTCCACCGATCAATTATTACAATTGACAATACAATATTACTATATATTGAATCTCTAAATGTTTTATGCAAAACGTCCCTGTGAAAGTCTTCCTCAAATAAGAGAGAAGTCCAGGGCCAAGAATGAATTTAAAGTGGCTGTGCAGTTAAAACAAATACCATTCACATTTTCTGACTATTATGTTCAGTGGCATTAAATTAGCATCTATGTATTTTGCCTCAAGAAGTCCATGATTTTTGAACTCTGAAACCGTAAACAGAGAAGTTGCAGGACACTACTTGAAAAACATACATTGTAATTTTGCTATAACGTTTGCTAGAACTTGTTGTTCTAGCAAATAATTATGACTAGAATGTGATGAACAAAGAATGATTGGGATAAATTTGGGAATTCAGAGACCTATTTATAAAGTTTCTCTTGCCTTAAGTATAATGACTATTACAGAGAGATATTTTTCCTGGATCAATATTTAGTATTGTAAAAATACAGCGTTTAAAAGTTCATGCTTCGTTTGCTTACTTGGAAAATTTTTAACTGTCAGCTGTCTTTCTCTGCCCTCTCACATACTTTACAGTTTGGTTGGCAGAAAATTCAAGAATTCTTCTATTTTTCACACTCTCCCTATTTTAAAATATTGCAAATTTGGAAAATGGCCCTTTATCGCTTATGAGTCTTCGACTTTAATATTACATACTTTAATCTTCATCAGAACATTGAGTTGTTGTTATATCTATATAGTTCTCCTCAGAAAATAGCTTTGACTATCTACTAGGGCATAAATAAGGAAGGAGGATACTTATGGAGTGGTAGAGAAGGAATAAGGAAGGTATGTTTTAGAAGGTTAAATTAAAAAATGAAATGGGTATTTTCAATACCTCTGGAATGCTTGTCTTATAAACTGGGCATTTCATATTTTGCTATGTAGGATTGGATTTCTAAAGAAATCATGGATTAATGCCATTATAGCTACTCTAAAGAGAGAAAAAGTATAGAAATAAAATAAGAAATTCTGACTTGCCACTAATCATCCAGGGTTACCAGAAGCATAGCAGCTAGTGTGTCTCTTCATAAGTAAAAATGTTTAGTCGCTTTTGACTTTTATTGAAAAAAAATTGTATCTTTCCCCCTGTTTGTCACTAGAATAGCCACCAGAAGAAAAGCCCTTCATTTGCCCCAAATAAACACCTCTGTTTTTCACAGCTTGCAGTAATGCTTAAGTAAATAAGTTCTTGTGCAGCTAGCACTATTGGATTCATTCAGATGCCTGAACAAAGCTATTGTTTAGAGGTTTACAACAAGCCTTTTCTCTGTTTTCCTTTAAAAGAATCTTTCTTGTTCCTGTGGTTGGCATGCTTAGTATAGTAAGCCTTTCTACAATTTTCAAATGCTAAAGATAATTTTCCCCCACAGAAGAAATGAAGGAAGACTATGACACTATGGGGCCAGAAGCCACGATCCAGACCACAGGTAACAATGGTACAGGTGAGTTAAGTTTACTGTGCTAAAATCATATTGTCCTGTGTCATGTAGATTCAGTGAGTCAGGGAAAGAAACACTGACCCTTGCATTTGTATCTCTGAGACTGAAGAAATAAGTTGGTTGTTACAAGTCTCTTGTTTTGCTTCAAATCAAAACTCTCTATATTTTGATATTTTATTCAGCAGATACGTCTTTCATTTATAAACCTCTAATCTGCCTACGAAAGCTGAAAAAGTGCACTGGATCTTTTCAAAGCATGAATTTGGCAAATTTCTGGAAGTAATTTGTATTGTAAAACATGGCACAAATAATTTTAAAATCAGAATAAAATATGCCTCTTTAAGCCACCCCTTGATATTCGTCATTGAGAATTCAAATGATATGATGTAATTTCAATTGTAAAATGTTTTCTACAAAAAGATAAACCAAATTTTCATGAACGTTCCTTACAAAACTTGATTGTTTAAGTTCCTTTTTATTCCGTCTTCACTTTTAATTCTCCATACCCTTTAGCCCCTCTAAATAATGTTTTCTAGACAGAAGTTTTAAAGAGCACTGACAATTTCATTTCTATTTAATGAAGCTAAAAAATTACAGTGGGGAAGCAGTAAGTGGCGTTTTGTTTTCCTCTGCCACTGTTATAGAGCGCAGTTTTAGGACAATCGTGAAAGTCCATGTCCTTTCCCAAAAACTGAACAGCGTCCTTTCTCACATTCTCATGTCGCCAGTGCAAATTTACATCGACTCACTATGTTTATCTCTCTTTTCCTGAATAAGGCTAATTATTTTCGGTGTTTCAAACAATCTTTCACACTACCATTACAAATATTAGCATAGTGCCCAATATAAGGTTAGCTTCCAAAACAAAACCAAAAAAAAAAAAAATTACTTAACTACTTCCATTCAAGTCGGCACTGGAAAAAAAGTTACAATTTTAAGAACTTTTAAAAACGTAAATAATTAAAATGACATTCATATCTCTTTTATGTTGATATACATCATAATAAACTGTTCATGCTGTGCTTCTATTTAGAATGCTCTTATTAATAACTTACAAGGCATTAATTCACTTTCTTGGGTGTAAAATAAGAGAAATAATGAAAAATTATAATTTTTCTTTCATTTGAATAATGCTACGGTACAAAAATAAAACTGTAGAAGTTGGGATTGTGAAATACGGGATTGTAGAGAAAGTATAGCATTAGGAACCAATAATTCTGATTTTTAGGTACAGCTCTGGCCATAACTAGATTGTGACCTTGGGCGAGTCAGTTACCTCTTTGGAACTCACTTTCTACACCTGAAAAATGAATAAATTGAACTGGTTGCTTTTTAAGAATACTTTTAGTTTTAATATTCTATGTTGCAGGAGTACCCTCACCATGTAAAATAGAAACAAGACGAAATAACTTTATATAAAAACATAATAATAAAGAGATAGTATAAATTGATTGATTTCCCAATTCATGAGATCAAAAGTGGCTTCATGTTTCTTTTAAAGATAATATTAAATTTTAACTTCAAACATAAATAAATTCTAATTTTTATTAACTTTATAGGCATTTAAAGTGTCAAAAAAAACCCAGTAAACATATCTCACAAAGTGACAATTTAGCAGGTGTTTTACACACTTAAAGTGTAAAATAAAGTTAACAAAAATTGTTCCTATTTAGATTTCAGAATCCATTTTGAATGTTCTTTCACCTAGCTTTAAGATCCCTTTTTCTCACAATGCTTACTATTCCTTATAGTTCATATGTAATCGGTCAATAAATAAATCAGTAAGTATTTATTATCTTCTATATATCCACTGTTGTGTGTATGTGTGGTAGAAGATGAGTCAGGTAGTATAAGACATGGTTATTCTTTAATTTGGAAGATGAGACTGACATAAGAAAAAATTATGAACAATAAGTGAAAATATGTGATAAATATACAACATATTTAGGAACCAAAATTATTTCAAATTACAGAACTGGGAAAGATCTGATGTGGTTAGTATTTAGAAAAGGTTTTACAAAGAGGTGAAATGTGAACTAAGTATATTTTCAGTAGTCATAAGAGAGAGAGGAAGGGCTTTCTAGCAGAGGAGGAGTATGTTAGCCAAGGAAGGAAATTATGATATTTATTCAGAGGATAGTTAGTAAAATAATTTGTCTGAATCAGAGAGTCCTATGAGACAACTCACGAGAAATGAAGTGGACATTTAAGTTGAAGCTAGCTGATGGAGAATATAAAGTATCAAACAAGAGTCTAGATCATGTTATACTACCATGATTTCTGTAGGGGAAAAACCAGACTTTGAGAGACCAACTGGAAGTCATTGTAGTTGTTCAGGTGTGAAGTGGTAAAAAGCTTGTCCTAGGGTGGTGACAGTGGTGAAATCAGCAACATGACTTCTTACAACGAATTAATTCTCTGGGTGATGGAGTCAAAATGGCTTCAAGAGATTACACATTTGCATGTTTAGAACATCGCAATACTTGCCATTTCTAGGTAGTCTGAAGAAATATCCAGTTTTGGAAAAAAAGACTTTTAGCTGGTCTTTAGACGTAAGTATTTTCATATAAAAGTTACATAAACTTATATAAAAGACAAATATATATGAGAATATGAAAATGCCCACTGGAAATGAGGAATTGAAACCCAGGAAGTCGAGGCTGATTATAGAGATTTGAGAGTCATGCAAATACATTCAGATAGTATTTAACATCTTAGGACATAGTCTCATAGAGACTTACTATTGAGAGTGTTTTCATTGAAACAAGTAGAAAGCTGAGGCCAGGGCTGCTGGTAGGTTGGGAGAAAAGTCAAATTCATTGAAAGAAAAAAAGATTGTAACAGAAAAAATAAAATTAAACATCCAGAAGCAAAAAAAAGAAAGTTTCAAAAAGAAGAGAATGGTCAAGTCAATCAAAAGATTCAAATAACTACATTGTGAAAGAATGCTGAGCAAATACATTGGACTTGGTAATTAAGAACCTACTGCTGATCCTCAGTTTATAGCTGTGTTCCTTTTAGAGAATAAATACATGTCTCTTCCCAACCATAAGTTTACTGCTTCTTAGCTCTAGCCTCTTTTTGGAAGCTAAACACATGTGGAACTGAAATAAAACATCTTTTCTAGTTGGAATTACTTATTAATGGACCATATTTTTCTCTTCATTCAAGTCCTTTTGATGAAGATCCAGCTGACATTCTCTAGACATCCCAACTTAAATGATATTTTCCTCCAATGAACTCTTATAGAACAAGCCAGCTAACCTTGTCGTAGGTGCTATAGTGTGTTGTTAATTAATCTGTTGTCTTTTCCAAATTAGATTGCTAACTTTTAAAAATGGATTATTTTTTAGGCTACTATATTGGCTATAAGAGTACCTTATATTAATAAGTTCTCAATAAATGTTTTTATTAATGAATAAATATGGAATTGTTTAATATCAAGATACCATTGTTCTTTTCTAATCAAAGCAGAATCAGCAGACATTGGAATAGATATATGTTAAACAAATTAAACAAATATTCTGATAGAAAGTATTGTTATTAACTGGAATAACTTATCAAGGAAAAACAAAGAAAACACCTCTAATATTTCCTGCTGAATACTCAACACATATTTCATTTCTAACTAAAAGTAAGGAAATGGCCTCTGAAACTCTTCCTCAAACCTAAATATCTATTAAAAAGGAAAATTTAACTAACTTTATATAAATAGGTAAAGTAGCTCTTTAGGAATCTAAAAGCATCTCCTTCCTAGTATATTCTGCTGAGTTTAAAGCTATGAAAAGGAGTAGGAAAGTTTAGTTGAATTGAATCACAGAGTTCTACAATTGAAAGTTATACAAAAATTCCTTAACTGTAATTTGATAGTTGAAGAAACTAGTTAAAAATGACACATAGCTGGTGGCATACTTGGGGATAAAGTAAATCAGCTGACATATCCTTTGGCCTCAAAAGATTTTCACCACTTTAAGGAGCTGATTCTGCTAAAAAATAAAAACTATGGTATCATCTTTGACTCTTACATACCTTATCTAATTAGTCATCAAGTACTATCAATTTTACTGTCACAAATATTGTATATCATTTGTATATCATTTTTTTCATTATCTTAATTTAAATCCTCATCTTTCATTTGAGCTATTACATATCTTGTTAACCAGACCCCCTGCTTTCAATCCCTAATTTCTTTAACACAGTCTTTACACTAACAAAGTTGGTTTGAAGTTGTTTTCCTAACACTTGGAGAAGATGAATAACTGTCATTCATCCCCCACTCCATTTCATACTCAATCTTGTATGGTTCTCCATTGTTTTCAGAATGAGTTGGCGTTTGAGCTGAGCTGGCACCCTCCATGATCTAACCCCAACTTGCCTTCAATACTACTTCTCAGAGTATGGCTCAGCTCTGAAAGACTGTTTACCATTTATACTCCTTTGCTTTTGCTCATGGTTTTCCTTCGACCTGGAAAGCCACTCATTCTTTCTTAGCTGACAACATCATACACATTTTTAAAAGCCATCTATACCAGGAAGCCATTTAACAGACTCCCACTCAGTATTAACCACTCATTCCTTTGAAGGTCTTCTTATGGAATTTATTTCACTCTCTCTCTCATTATACTGCAGGTATGTTTCTTCCCACTAAATTGTAAGCCTGTTGAGGACAAGGATAGTATGAGGTTTTCACCATTTTACCACGATAGATCTTGGAATGGTCTCAATCAGAAAGAGTTTTTGAAGAAATGAGGGAGTGAATGAGAGATGAACAACACTTGACTTCTCTTTCATCTTTCTAGGCTGACATAGTTTTAACACCTGACTAAAATAACCAACCAGACATTTTCATCTCTGATTATTTTAGTCTCAAGCAAGAAAGGTCCAGTTACGTTTGATTGGTATCTAGCCTTCATGTCCTCCTCTATTTTGTCAGTTCATATTTTTTTAAATAATTTTTTTCTCATTGTCCAAATTCCATTTTTAAAATACCCTATTGCACCTTAGTATCTATAGGACAAAACCCACATTCTTCACTGTTATTAAGTTCCATCCAATTCATACCAGTGGTGTTCCATTCTTGTCAAAGCAAATCCTTTGGTACTGTCAAGAAGGAATCACATTTATATCAACCCGAATCTCTGCTATTCCTTGAGACCCTATTCTCTCCCTTTCATCCAGTCATCCCAATTCTACCTACCTGTCTGTTCTTCAGGGCCAGCTCACATCCCATTTCATTACTGTGGTCATACTTGAGCATTTCAAACCACATCAATCTGTTCCTTTTCTGAAATCCCACAGCCCTCAGGTACACACCACTAATTTTAGCATGTTGAATTGTTCCTCTTTATATTATTTGTACCTATTTCACCTAGTTAATTTCATGAAGACAAGAGATTTCTTCAGCTATAAAACAGGGGTAGATTATCATGATATCTACTTCATAGGATTATTGAGGCAATTAAATACATAATATATATATTGGCCTTGTAAGTGCCCTAAAAATACTTGCTTTAAGAAAAAGCAAGTATATTCCTTGTTTACCTCAAAGTGCCCAGTATAGCAGTGAACACAAGTGATATACATTTTGACTGGTAAAATGAATGGGCAAATAAGCGAACGAATGAATATTTGGTGGAAATGGACTCTTGAGAAGGAAGCCTCGATAGGGAAAGCATTCCCTGTGGAAAGAATTAAGTCCGGCATCTTCAGAGAGTGAGACCAAGATTTAAGTTCCTGAAATCGACTTGTTAAAAGCAAAGAACAACAGCCTAAAATATCACTACTCTTTACAACAGAGTTAGATTAACAGCACAACAAAATTGACTAAAAACAACATAAAGCCTTGCAAACCCTGATTTATATTAATAAGTTTCCACATTGCATTTAATGTTGCTACATTTGTTTTAAGTTTTAAAAATGAAAGAAAAGTGTATGTTTTTAACGCATTAGACAAAGAATGCATTTTTACAAAGAACTTTACATCTTCCAGATATTAATCGGATTCAAATTCAGAATGAAATTAGTAGGTAGAATTTTTAAGAATGTGTGAAAGTACTATTTTCCAAGAAGATTAGAGAAATGGAAAAACGGAAGCATTACAAACGTGTTTGCAGATGCGCTAGTAGTAACAAGGATCTCTCTTAGGTGCATGGTGATCATTAACATTAATGCGGTTCCATGTGCATATCAAGACCCAAATAGGCCCCTGTTGTTTCCTCTTTGAAAGTGTGAAAGTTATATTCACTCAGACAATCTACTACTCTAGTTATAAAGGGCTATTAATAACCTCCTGCATCTTTGCTTCCTTTGCTGGGAAAAGAAAAGCACCTTACATCTAGAAACTAGGCAAGGCCAATTTAGGTCTCAGTTCTTAATCTCACATAATGCAAGAAAATTATTGTCCAAGAAGAAACTATGTTGACTATAATCATTAAACATGCTTCCAGTATTTTAAGAATGATATATAAGTGCTTTTCCATAGGAAAGGCAAATGTTGTTTTGATGCTCCAGATTCTGGAGTTAAATAAACTACATTTGAATTTTGTCTCTACCAATTATTAGTTACATGAACTTGAATATGTAATAAGCCTTCATTTCCACATCAGCGAAGTGGACATAATAATTTCCTGTGTACAAAGTTTCAATGTAGGGATTAAGTGGTATAGCATTTTTAAAGTACCTATTAAAAAGCCTAACATATAGTAGATATTCATTATGTTTTGTTTTCTTTTTGCCAGTTCATTTGCATCTACAAGTAAGTTTTAAACCATTTTTGTTCATTAAGAAATAAATGCATTCTGAACCATTTTCTCCTTTCGCCCTGGTTTTTCATTAACTTCTTCTCTAGAAAACAAAAATACAGTATTTAACAAATTTGTAATAGAAGGACTAACCAGTCAATTTTAAGAGCCTTTGCCAATTAACTTCCTTTAACATCTTGGAAAACTACCCAGACAAGTTGTGGGACAAGTTTATTTTCACTGCTCTGACAATGCATTTGAAGTTAAAGTATGAACATTAAAAAGTAATAGCTTAGTTTTCTATCTCACTTCATTTTATCTAGCATCTTTTTTTAAATGTTGGAGAGGATTTAGTAGTATTTATAATGTTTGTATATAATGATGAAAGCTATCAAAGACTTTTTCTTCACATGGTCATTGGCGAGCATCAGGGATCATATCTTTTTTTCTTCCTGTCCTGGATAACAATGAAATAAACAAATAATAAAAAGTCACTTGTTAATAACCACTAAGATAATTACATTCATTCTTTTTAGTCAGAGTATTCTTTTTGTGCAGAATTTGACCTGAGGCTTGAGAAAGAAACTTTAGAGAAATAATAAGTTTATTTTCAATACTTAAGAAATGAAAAATCTTATGGTACCAATAGGAAAAATCATAATGATGGAAAAGCAAAATTTACGAATAATTAATTGTAACCTCATTCGCTATTCAGATCAATAGTCACTTAGGGAGACCCTACTAAGCGCATTTTGTTAGGTGTCATTAAAAATGCAATGAATAATCACTGTCATTAAGGACTTACATTCAGTTGGGCCAATGAAACAATTGTAGATGAAAAATAATATGTGTAAAATGTTTATCACAATGTTAGACATAATGTTTAATCATTGCTAACTATTGTTATTATTAATAATAATAACATATGGATTAATGATGTTTCATTTGAAACACAACAAGCTATGTAGGTTCAAGCGAAAAGTGTTCAGTATTGTGGAGGGCTTCTGACAGAGCATGGAGTAAAATATTGGAGACATGAAAATAAAGGGGTGCCTTAGGGACAGCAAATTTCAGGGAAGGTTTTCTTCAGAACAAAGGCTTATTGAACATGCCTCTATAAGAAAGAGGGAAAGAGCAAAATGTAAGAAAAAGTTATCAGAGGAGTGAGGGTATAGCTTTAGATGGTAGCCTTGGCTATGGGCAGATACATCTTTTTTTTTTTCTTACAGCAATAAGATCAAAAAAGGAAGGGAGAATAATGGTAGAGAGATTTTGGTTGACTTTAAAGTAGTTTAGGGAATTCACATCCTATGAGTTGCATTCTTTGAAGTAAGGAGTAAAAGAACTTAGATGACAATAGGGGATTGAGAAAAGGTTGGAATCTTGAGAAGTGGAAATTTAGAGTAATTTACTGTGGACGACGTATGGAGATTTGATTATCATATAAAAAAATATTCTACTTAGGTAACATAGACTGAAACAAGTCAATGTAATGGTTTAAGTTTCTTTAGACATTTTGGATACTCTAGGAGCAGGAAAATTTGGCTGGATTTTAGTTTGACAAGGTAAGAATGCCTGAAGAATAAGGGGCAGGAAAGGAAGTGATTTCAAGCTCTAAAGTGAATTGTGGCAAGTATAAAATCGGAACAGGTGAAATGGACGGGGGGGACTTATGAGGGCCAAATTATCACAACGAAGTACCTCTTTCAAGGGAATGAAGCACTGAGTAATGAGCAGAGTGTTGAAGGGTAGAAAATTGAAAGCAGAGAGGATAAGTTCCAAGTTCTGTTTGGGAGAGATGGAATTAGCCCAGTACCACGGTGTAGTACCATGTTGTTGGACTAGAGAATGTCAAAGCACCATGAAGCCAGGATTCCCCATGGACTGTCTTTAGAGTAATGACATTTTTCAGAATAATAGTAATGGCAGCTTGGGGTCACTTTACCTGAGCTATATAGTCAGTGTCATAAAACATGCTAGAGAATGGATGACTTAACTTTGAAAAATTAGCATTACAGATTGGAGGCTTTTTGAGGGTAGAAGTTAAGTTTGCTTTTTTCTACATTCCCTCTCAGTAAACAGAGTGTTTATATAGCCT
Organism: Rousettus aegyptiacus; assembly: GCF_014176215.1. Taxonomy (NCBI): domain Eukaryota; kingdom Metazoa; phylum Chordata; class Mammalia; order Chiroptera; family Pteropodidae; genus Rousettus; species Rousettus aegyptiacus. The sequence continues at coordinate 68,169,436 of NW_023416295.1, forward strand.
TAATGGTTGATAAATAGGTTATTTGTTGAATTAATGAATAAAGGAATAAGCAAATAAATGATGAGCAATTTAATAAAAGGAATGCTGATTTGAAACGGTGATGTGAGTTTAGGAGAAAGTTGACCCATCCACTTTGGTCTGTGTGTTAAGACAGATGAATGCAGGGGTAGCTCTGTGGAAAAGGTCTGTGTGGGATAGGATGTTATCAAGGAATGATACAGTTTAGTTTAATCTGAAGAAGTGGAACGCATATAGGAGGATATCATTAAGTATGTGGGGGGATAAACAAGTGATATCTGAAATGGGAAAGCAAAATGAACCATGAATAAAGTCTCTAGTCCTAAATTCAGCTTGAGACATTTTTTATTTACTAGAACCATAATGGTTAATGAAATTCATCTTTGCAAGGTGCTTTGTAAAGTTATTCTGTGTTGAGTGCCTTTAGAAACATGATTAAAAATAAGAAATATCCAAATTAGGAAAATACAACCCTTAAATATTAAATGGAAATTTTAAATAAGCATCTGGAGTGGAGAATTGGAAGAACTTTTATGATGTTTTTGCTTTACCCCAATAGAATTAGATATTGATCACCCAGTAAAATAAATACATAAGTAAATGAGCATAGAATTCAGAAGAGCAGGAACACAAAAAGAAGAATAGAGAAAGAAAAGGTTTACGTTTTAATATTTTCTTTATATTGAAGTAGCTTCAATATAAAGAAATTATATTGCATAGGCTTTTCCTATACCAATGGTGTTATATATTGTTGTTTAGAACTACATATAATGTCCTAGGGACCTTTTCAGCATCTAGAACCTATTCAAATCATAACCAATCGGGCATCACAAAAACCAAAAAGATGGGGTTCTCTCTCTCTCTCTCTCTCTCTCTCTCTCTCTCTCTCTCTCTCTCACTCTCTCTCACTCTCTCTCTCTCTCTCTCTCATAATGAGTCATTATGATATAGCTGAAAAAGTAATGGGTTAGGAATCAAGGTATATGAAGTCTCCATCCAGCTCTTCCAGAAATTATTTGTGTAACTTTGCATTAGTCATGAACCTCATTGTACCTTAGTTGAATCATCTGTTAAATGAGATTAGACTAGAAATTTTGGACTTTCCCCACCCTATCCTTCCTTCTAATGAGATTTTTACCATAAAGCACGAACAAAGAAAACAAGAAGCAAGAGCTACACTAGTTCGGGTGGTATTAGGGACGGTGCCTCATGATATCATATCCAGGGCCAGCATACTGGGCATGCGACCTGCACAGTCACACAGGGCCCTGTTCTTAGAAGGGCCTCACCCTTGGTTTAATGCTCTGTTGTTGACATTTAGCATTGGGCCCCAAAAATTATGTAACTAGTCCTGTTTATACCTCATAAAAACATTAGGATAATAACTGAGTATCAACCAGGATGGGAAGGGGTAGGATCAGGGATTCACATCCTAGAGTACCACATAGAAATGCCAACTCTGTCCAGCTTTACAGAGTCCTTTAAGTGTCTCCAGAATAACTGAATACCAGGTAAAGATCTAAAACTAGATTGCAAATTTCGCTTGAGCAAGAAAGAAACATCATAGAGCAGGGTATAACTCTCCTAAATTGATAATATTATTGATAAGGTTAGCAGGATAGCAAGTGGTTAGGCCTCTTTAAACATAAATTCTGTGAATCATATTAGCAGAGAGAAAGTAGGAAAAAGAGTAAGAAAGTTTCTGTTTTTTATTATCTTCTTGGTTTAATAATTTCCAATTCTTCTTATTACTCTCACATAGAGTTTAAATTAAAACTTTTAAATAGGGTAGCTTTTTAACATGGGTAACAGAAGTCACACAACTTTGATCATGATGTATTATTTCTCAGCAAGGGTTAAGTGGATGTATAGTGTTCATCAATTGCGCAAGATCAGTTTATCAGATAATTTAGTTAGTACCTAAATCCTTAACAAGGAGAGAATCATGCTATTATAAAGTATGTCATTTTTTATTTGTCTGTTACATTTATATCTGATGGAAGAGTTTTGTCATCCAGTCAGATATGTCATGCGAATTATCATTTAAAAAATTTTTTAGTTAATTTCTTACAACGAGTTTTCAAAACTAAAGTAGAAAAAATAATATGTTCTGCAGAGCGAAAAACAGAAGTAGCAGTTGGCAGGTTAGACAGGAGGGTCATTTTCAGACTATAATCACTATACACCAAGAAGAGCCTGTCACTTTCTGGCTAATGAATGCTGTGGTTTTATTAGCTTTGTTTGTGATTAGGAGCAGCTATCTCCACTTCACAGCAAGAGTTCCCACAAGAAATAACTGATATCCCAAGCTTCTTGAGTGTCTCCTTCATTCATTCAACAAATACTTAATAAGCACTATTTTCCTTGTGACGTTGTCTGTGGTTTCCAGGCAGCTCCAAAATATTTTGTCTAATCTGTTTATGTGGTTCCTCCATCAGAAAGCTGTGTTGATTTGAGTTTTTAATTGAAAAGAATACAGATAAAACTCTTTAGGCCTAGCTAGTAAATAAAAAAGCTAATTGATTAGAGCAATTAATTAACTGAAATTATGGAATTCTGAAACTTTAAAGACACCCAGAAACCATATACCGGTTCATTTTACAGATGAGGCTATTGAGATTAAAAAATATAAATAGCTGAGTTAATATGAGGAGTCCAATGACCCTGAACTTGGTCTAATTTGTTAGTCATTGAGCATTAGCTGTGTACCAGGTACTGTACTAGGCACTGTTAATAGAAAGCTGAATAAGACATGACCTATACCTTTATTTGGTCACAGACATGTAAATGAAAGCTTACAATGTGATATGATAAGTTCAAAAAGGGAGATATGCAGGTGATATTTAGTAAATGCAGATGGAGGATATGAACTCAAGTTGAGATAGTCAAGAAGGCTGCTTCACATGGGAGTTATTCTGTGCTGTTTCCCAAAACCGTATTACTGAATGCCTTATTTAGTCAGATGAAGCAGAGAATTCAATTCCTAGAGTAGTGATTCTTAAACTGGGCATGCATCAGAAGCTCCTGAAGGGCTATTAAAATACAGATTGTTGATTTCATAGGTCTAGGTTGGATCCCAACAACTTGCATTTCAAACAGGTTCCCAGGTAATACTGATGCTAGAAGCCTGGATACCACATTCTGAAAAACACTGACCTAGAGCATCTTTATATGTCATATGTCTCTACAGAAAGCCTATGAAAAGCTCACTGAATTGGTGGGCAAAAGCACCTTACTTCATAAACCCCTCTAAAATGTAATAAAATAGTCTAAGAGCCTTTTCGGTAATATACCAATTCCAAATTCTTAGATTCCACAGTGATGTGAAATATAATACATATTATCTAATGGGAATTTTTTTTAGAAGGCATGAATTCTGAATGGATACATAACAATCAAAACTGTCTAACAGTGGTAGTCTCTAAATCTCGATATTCACAATCCCCTAACATAAACCTCACTTTAAAATTAAACTGCCCCTGACTGGGCTGCTTCCTGCTGTTTAGGGAGGTATTTGATCCTGCAGAGTAGTACAGATTCCCATCTCTCTGTTCCTTCTGTAACTCTCTTTCCTAAAGCTCTTACACATGGGGAACTCTCACTGGCATCTGAACATGTGTTCCTGGGAGAAAGCCATGTCAGAGCAGACATGGAGAAACTAGCCCAGATGCTGTACAAATTCCCAAGTAGAGAAGAGAACTTTGTTGCTCTTGATGAGCTTTGCATGGCTTTACACACACCTCTGTAGCTGTTGGAGGCTCTGTTGGGCTGCCCATGTAGCTGCGTAATGAGGAAAAGATCATCCTCTTCCCTCATGGTTGTGTTTGGATACCTGGTGCCAGTATGTATTTTGGAAGCCTTCTGCAGAAATGCACACATGCATTTTTAATGATGAAATGCATATATTCCATTAATTAGTCAACTTTAAACAAAGTAGTCATGAGAATTTATAAACCTCAACAAATGCTGAGTATGGGCTTCTTTAAACTAAAAAATTTAATATCAATGACTAAATTAAAAATAATCTATGTTTTCTTATCTAAAATGTTGTTAATAAAGACACTAATTTTCAAAAAGATGATGAATACAGTTACCTAGATTTGGAATTGTTTTTTCCAGTCTTTTTGCCTGAATGTATAAAGCGAGTGAAATCTAGATTATATAAAAAGTGTATAATTTCTGTATTATACTGAAGAAGTCTCTGTGTGTATGTATACGCAGATACATATACATTTATGTATTTACATGTCTGTATATTGCAGAATCACAACCATTTTATATACATGTCTCTAAAGATGAGAATCGCAGAAGAAAAATATTATCAGTCAACATCATTGTGTCCTCATCCCCAAGCACACTCTCTGTCACTAGTAGGCACTCAATAAATAGTTATTAAACAAAGAGATGGATGAGTGATTCTACTCAGTTTTTTACATATACTTGTTTCAGCTCTTCTAGACCCTCCAAGATATTTTCTTTTCCAAGAGAATTATTTATTCATTTTAATGTTTATTAAAATGGCTTAGCATAATATTCAAATACATTTCTTTAATTTTTAATGAAAATTTAAAACATGCTGGATACCAGACAAGTGATAATAGAGTACCTGTCTTCCTACATGAACACGAGCTCGTTACAAATAAAATAAATGGTTAGGTAATCAAAGTAAAGAGAGGAAAACAAAAAAAAAGAAAGAAAAGGATTAATTATTGAGGTCTCATTGTAGTAACTACTTGTAAATACTAAGTAAAACTCACTGTTAAGAATCTTTGAGGTAGTACCCTAAGACAACCATGGGGCGGTGACTGATTTGAAGACCATACCTTCAAATATATCTCTTTTATTTAGAGTTCTGTTACCATTGCTTGTTTTTTTTAGGCAATAGTTTTTAAAGTCAGTCTACATTAAGTTTCCATTATCTACCTAAAAATATGAACATCTGTCTAAGCTAGAAATAAAGGTATTTATGAAAGTATCATTAATGAGCAACATTAGTAAGAAGGACCACCATATTTACAAGAAATTCGAGGCTTTTCTGAGTTGAAGGGACCTAGAAATTTACCCTAACAATATTAAAATACATGGCTATGAGGAAACATTTTTAATTAAAATATATATTTTTTTTAGATAAAGAAAAGTTTACTTGACCTTAGGGAAGGTTGAGATATTTGCAAGACATTAGGGTAAATTTTAGGACTAAATGCAAACTCTCTGGAGAAGATATGGGAAGAAATTACTTGAGGTTTCTTGTGAATTTTTATTACGGCTTGATCATAAATATCATGCAAATATCCTTTGTCAGTGTGTTTTGGCAGTTCATCCAAGGAGACCAAGGAATGAAGAGGATTACGGGGAGGGTGAGGGGAAGGAAAATGAGGTTGACTTTAGACTAGAAAAATGCAGTGGGGAATTCTATAACTTTCTAGCAAATTTTCTACTCATTCCTGTGTCCACTCTACAATATTATAAAATCTTTGCAAAAATCAAAACTGTGAACTTCAAAATAGAATCAAAACTTCATCCTTCCCAACAATTTGAGAATAACTAATATGTAATTTTATCATTTGTTCTAGTATTGTAATAATTAGGGTGACTGGGAGTCTAAGAGACTGAAACACAATATAGCCAAAGTTAGCAAAGTGAGCGTTCCAGCTCACGGAATCTAAGGAGGGTTGACAACAGAGCCACTGGAAGGACAGAGGTGCAGCTTGGCCTCAGGAGCAAATACTGTCCAGATCTGCCATCTTGTTTCTACTTTTCTCTGTATGTCTGTTTCATTCTCTCTCTTCTTTAGTCCTCTTACTCTACATGGGATATATCAATTCCTTTGTTCTACATTTTATACCTACAGTCACTTGAGAGAAAATGAAAAAACTACTTTGATATTCTCTTTGGAACAAAGTCCTAAAATCATAGGGAAGGGATTTACTGAGTTCAGTTGGATTTACTGGCTATCTCTAGACCAATCAATAATTTTGCCGGGAGAACGGAGGTCTATAATTGGTTCACTTCAGGTACAGATTAATTACTGTGTCTAGGGGAACAAGATCATGCAATAACATGGCAGCTGCCCTACATATCACAAGATTTGACAATAGGGAAAGTGGGAAACCGTTCTCAAGCAAGGAGAATGTTATGGTGCTGAGTAGGAAAATCATGTTAAAGGCACCCATAGCAACACGAGGGAAAACCCACATTATATTCGGAATAGTTATACCTAGTTCATGGAAAGTTAGACTCCAGCCCACTTAAGCGAGTCTGGATACTGAGACTCATAACTAATAGCATCTCTGTACCACAAGAAGAAAAATCCTTATGGAGTAAATAGATGTAAATGGTTGAAAGCTGTCTTCTTCATGAAACCATCTTCGAATACTTGTATGGGCCTTAGTGAACATTTTTTTTTTTTAATGTTCCCTCCTGCTCCCAATTATTCCATCACCCATCTGGCTCGACACATAGCCATTGCAGTACTATTGACTGTATTCCTTATGCTGTACTCTACATCTCCATGAGTATTTTTTAACTACTAATTTGTACTTCTTCAACACTGCACCTTTTTCGCTCAGCCTCCCACTCCTCCTCCCTTCTGGCAGTCACCAGATTGTGACTCTTGCAAATGCTGATAATTTCCGCTACTGTTTATCACCTAATTGCTCTACGGTTACTTGAATAGTAAGTCTAAGTTTCTAGTTCAACTGTAGGTACCTTATTTTGTGTTTCCTTTTACTAGAAGACTTCTGTACCAAGATTAGTGTCAAGGACATAATTTATTCCACATATATTCCATAAATGATTCTTGAGAGTCTACTAATTTCTAAGCCGTATACTCAATGCTCAGCATACAAAGATGGTCAAAAGTGATTCTTAAAGAGAGAACATGATTTGATGTCTTTTGTCCCCATCACACTTGACACAGAAGTCTAGCATGGCCAAATTTGATCTAGCAAGTGAATTGCCTCTCCAAATACCAGTGATGTATCTAGATGCAGTTTAGTTGCCTATCCAGAAAAATCAGAATTTTCCTCCCTTTTAAGCCAAAAGCCTATTAATGCAAATCCAATTTAATTTGCATTTGATTACATTTCTGATGGAAACATTCATATGCAAATGAAAATTCATGTAAAGATAGCCAAATAATTCAAATAGTTGCTGAAATATCAAGATAAAATTAGAACGTTAAATGTACACCTATCTGTGTTTACTAGGGCTAAGGATCTTCAAGTGGGACAATGTTCTTGAAAAACTTAAATAAATTGTCTTGAACATTTAATATTTGAGTAGGTCTGGATTCAGAAGGGAGCTATTACATTACTTTCAACTACCACAGTGCTGAAAAAAAAGTCAGTCATTTGTCAAATCCATCAAGTTGTTCAAGAGAGGTTTATCTTGGATTCACCATTTTGTCCCATTTATTTTTTCTTGCCTTTAAAAACAAAATATGGTTTTTCATAGATATGAAGTTATTTTGATGATTCAAAACAGTGAACAAATAGTTTGTGCAAGTTGGCATTTGCTTTATACTCTCTAGCGACTTAATAGTGCGAGTTAAATGACACTGTCACAATCACCACCAATAAGTATCCTTTGTAAAACATCCATAGCATCATGAGTATACCAGTGAAAGAGTGATCTGACTCTATGTATTCTTCTAAGAAAAGAATTAAGATTTTAGATTCTAAGAAAATATTTAAGCAAAATTTCAGAATATGAGATCTTAACCCACAAGTGTGCATTCTGAACCTATATTTGAAGGAAATACAGGTCTTGGAATCATACTGTTGCTTTGTTAAAATTAACGGAAGTTGGAGTTGAAAAAGAAAAAGATTTGAGATCACCATTTTCAGGATTGTTAGCACTTAGTTTAATGGACTACAAAGTGTAATGCTCCCCAGTTTTCTTTAATTTGATCTAGTGTATTAGTTCACAGTTATAAGTCTTTTAAGACTTTCAGTGCTCCCTGCTTTGATTAATGTCACCTGTCATACATCAAATTTAAAAAACTCGAACCTAAGGAAAGATCCTAGCCTCACCCTTTTTGGCACCCCCCATTCTTTTCCCAAAAGGCTAGTGATTTTACTTCTAAAGTATCTCTCAAATCCAGCCACTTCTCGTATTGTTTCCATCACCAATTCCTTAACCTTAATCTTTTTCCTGGCCTATGGCAAGAGACTCCTACCTGATTTCCCAGAATTGACTTTTCTCTTTCTGCAATCCCTGTCATACTCTAGCCAGATTTGTCAATTAAAAATTCAGACAATCCATAATTTCATTCAACCATCCTCCTTGCTTAATACCCTTCAATGGCTTCCTTTTTCTCTTGGAAGACTCAATAGGGCTATCATACGCTACTGGTCTGGTTCTTGCTTGTCTCTTCATTCTTATATCATGCTGCTCCACGTTCGCTCTCTGCACTCCAGCACTGTCCTTTTAGATCCTGAAATGCTGCATGCTCCTTCTAGTCACCACTGCTCTTCCCCATCTTCTAAAGTTAAACTTCAGGCATTCTCAGTTAAAGCTTTCCTGATCTTTCAGACTCTGTGAGGTCCCCATCAGATCCCCCTGTTATTTCTTTCATACCACCATACAACTTCCTTTCGTAATAATTATTTGAGTTTTAATGTTATATTCGTTTTTGAGACAACATCACTAGTATTGACTTCTCTCATGGCTTCCTGAAGGATGAGACTGGATCTGTTTTTTGCTCATTAAAACAAGATGTGATGACTATCACATACCAGGCATTCAGTAAATACTTGTTGAATTAATGGAAGGTTCCGCTTTCTATTCTCATCTATAGTCCACAGGTTCATAATGGTGAAAGCCAAAAATAAAAATAAAAATTGACTGACTTGCTTGAATAACTCTGTGCCACAAATTGCCAAGCAGAATTAGTATGGCAAGTACTGTATATATCTTTGATAACAGAGAAGGTGAGATGAAGAATACAGTGAAAGAATACATAGTTTCTGCTCTCAGAAACTATGAAGGTAGCACTCCACCATTAATTGTATAAGCAAAGGATTTTTTTTTCACCTGCTTAACTAGAATATAATGCTACAGCCACTCTCCCGACTCTCTTAGGCATAAAAATTTTATTTAGAATATTTAAACCACAACTTATATCTGAAACATCTCATAGTTTCAAATATACATATTCTTGTGACACAAGTTCCAAAATTTATTTACAACTATTATTTATTTCTTGGGAATAGGGTCGTAATTACTAAATTTAAAAATATAAAAATCACACAGCTATGACTGTTTTCCTAACTCACTCTGTTACTTTTTATTTTATTTCTACCAGTTATAAGCTTAATTTTATTTTCAGCAGCTTTACAATACTGAGCTACATATTGAAATTATAGGAAAAGATAAACTACCACTTTTCATGATTTTTTAACAAAGTCACATTATCTCTCTAGGAATATCTGTCTCAGATCTGTCTCAGACTGCTAGTCCTGGTTGTCTGTGATATTCAAAGTACAGGGTTAAAAGCTTATATTTAGCAATAGGATGTATCTATGGCTGAGAAGTTAAGTTTAGTGGGCAATAAAAAATTAAATATACCTTTATTAAAAGAAAAAGTGTTATATAGACTATTAAAGTAGCTTTCCATTCATAGTATCTCTTGTTTATGAATCTTAGACTAGGTCCATTTTTCAAAAATTTTTCCTAAAAAATATTTAAAAAAATTTTTTTCATTCTTTGTGAATTATGTGGACTATTCCTGAAAGAAGAAAATAAAATTTTCTGCCTATTTAACTTAAGCAAGTGTCCTCCTTTTTTGCATATAATATGAGAATAAGGATTCAGCCAATAACCGGTCATCTGCAACACTTCTTACAAATAAACTAGGTTTTTGTCATCTTTTGCAAGTCAACGTTTCTTACTAGCAAAGATGTAAGCAGACTTGGGCTCCTAGGAAGAAGGCCCTGAAAAGACATTTCTTCTCTTTTTATGATTTCAGTTAAGAATGCAAATTGCACATCAGACTTTGAGGAATACTTTGCCAAAAGAAAACTGGAGGAACGCGATGGCCATGCAGTCAGCATCGAGGAATACCTTCAGCGCAGTGACACAGCCATTATTTACCCAGAAGCCCCTGAGGAGCTGTCTCGCCTTGGCACGCCAGAGGCCAATGGGCAAGAAGAAAATGGTGAGGCTGTAATTCATTTTTAGCCACTACACTGACCTCTGCAGCTGTTACAATTACAAATGCACTACATGCCTGGGTGTTTACCTTAAAATTTGAAGAACAGCTGCAGAGGCATGGAATTTCATGAGCAAAGATTAGAACTGTAATTTTAGGGTATTGTGAAATTTTTTTGTCAGCAAATTTGTGTCATTTGTACATCCAATAAAGAACAAGAACAATTAGAGCCCATTTCTAAGAGATAAAAATATCCAAATTGTTTCCTATCTTTTCGAAATATTTCACTTTTGACGGAAAAAGAGTTTAGAAATACTGACCCTAACCTTTTGTTCTTTTTTATGGGCACCTGAAAAGCTCCTTCACACTGTGAATTCCTGAGTCATATGTGACTAAAGGTTTACTACGAACTGTCAGTCACCTAAAGAGAATTTCCTCATTTGTCAGCTGTTTAAATTTCCCCCCAAAAGCTCAAGTAATTAATTAATTTTCTAGCGCAGTGTGAGCTGATTCCAACAAGTCTGTCCTGGGTGTGCGAGGGGATTGGTGTGCGCGGAGGCCGAGCGTAATGATGGCTCTCTCGTGGAGCAGATTGCAGTGATTCCTGTCATACCATCCCGGGCAGTCAGCCCATTAGCTGCCATTGATTTACTGACCTTTTGGCCTGCTTCTCTCCCTCTCCTCTCTCGGCCACAGACCTGCCACCTGGAACTCCAGATGCTTTTGCCCAACTGCTGACCTGCCCCTACTGCGACCGGGGCTACAAGCGCTTGACATCACTGAAGGAGCACATCAAGTACCGCCACGAGAAGAATGAAGAGAACTTTTCCTGCCCTCTTTGTAGCTACACGTTTGCCTACCGCACCCAGCTCGAGCGGCATATGGTGACGCACAAGCCAGGGACAGATCAGGTGGGGGGTTGGTTTTAAGTGATTTCTTTCTATAATAACCCCTTAGAGAAACGATATTGCTTTGATTGGCAATCATTATTAATTTTTCATGGCATTTTGAAGATGCAGATCTTTTAATGGTAATAGCTTTAATTGAGGTCTAAATGATTTTTTGATGGTCTCTTCTAATATGATTTAATAGTCTTATGTTCACGATCGAATGAGTGTGTTAATTTCTAATTTAGAAATTTTATTTGCACTTTAACTTGACTTTAGTTTCATTTTTATGTTCCACAAAAAGTGAATGAAATTGTAGCATTTTAATTATACATTATTAAACATCTCAGCAATTTTAATTCCATTTTTCACTGTATTACTTAGAAATTTTTTTCATATAATCTAAGTCACAGTAAAAGAAGTGTGTATTTCTTTCATTTGTGATATGACACCTTCCGTTACTTAGATTATTTTTACAAGCTGCCACTAGTTTTTGAAATCGAATTAAGTGTTTCAAGGAAAATTTTAAAAAGCATATATTTGTGTATATATACTAAAAATAAACTGGACTAATATCAAAGTGTTTGATACATATTTAAAATGATCCCTTCTTGATATGCATATTTGTTGCCGAATATTAAGATTACTCTGCCTTTTTTTAGCTTACTCGTGTTAAAAATACAAACTCTGTTTTGGACAGGAAAGCCTAGCTTCCTAAATCCTTAAAATGATTGAATAGGGTTGATTAAATTAAAAGATAGCGTCTTTTAAATATTTTAGCAAAACTGATCTTTCTGTTCTCTGGAGAGAATTGACTGCAGATTGATACTATGATGTGTTTGGATGCTAACAGAAATGGTGTGCCTTAAATCCCAGTAACTGGCCTTGCAGAGCTGGAATCACCCTACATAAGCCTTGTCACCATATCTGTTTTCAAAATTATTAAACAAGACATTCCATAAAATTCTTGTTTTCTCCTATGGGCTTTATTTTCTTTGACAAAAGAAAATGAGAATAAGCAAACACAACCAAGCAATGGTGATGGTGCTATATTATGGAATTTTACTGTTTTAAGTGAACATATGAATCATTCCATTTATATCTGATTGAGCTTGTCACCTGAATGTTTTTCAAAGTTCAGTTATAAAAACTATGCTTGCATAGTTACGCTTATGTAACAGTTTATCTCCCCTTGCTTATGTGCACAAAAACTCTAGGAAAAAAAAGTGCCTAGATATTTATCTAGCATAACTGCTTTAAATTTCACATGCAGAAGTGTGATTGTGTTGGTGCATTATGAATGGTAGCTTTGGTGTTGAAAAGTCCCCTCATTTGCTCATGGCATTTACAATTAGTAAATTAAAATGATTGTATCATATTAACAGTGGCACAACTAAAGTTTATAGTAGTCCTCTGAGGGCTGTGGGGGGAGACAAAGCAGCTGTTGCTGTTTGTTTATGCAACTCAGCAACATATGAGCGCTGGTCCCTCAATGGCGCTCGGCGGGCTGGGCTCTGCTTGATCTTTGAAGGTTGCTGCTGTTTGAACAAACCTCCCTGTGTCCCATGTAACACCATCTGTCTCACTAGGAATGTGGGAAGATTCAGCACACCCTAGCAGTTGTCATACCGTTTCTGTGCTGTCTTTTCGCAAAAGGCTTTTGTGTCATTGCTGCTTGAAAAAGGCTGACCTCCTACCTTGAGCATCCAGAGTGGATGACTGTAATTTTTTTTTCCTCAGGATTCTAAGTCACAGTGCCTTTTTTCCCCTTGTTCAAAAAGGTCAGCTGTATTTGATTATATCTTCACTGCTTTTAACTTGTCTTTTCAGCAAACTTTTTTTTCTTTTTTGTCCCTACTGCCTAGCACACAACTAAAAAGGAAAATGAAAAGTCGTTGAAGTCTTTCCTACTGGCCTGTGATAAAACTGCTCAAGCAGCTCTAACCCAAGATGCTGTCTCTTACATTTGATAGTGAACCAAATCTGATATGCGACGTGTAACACCTCACGAAAAGCAGGGTTTACATTTGTTACTAGCACAGAGAAGGGAATATTTAAACATACTTACCTTGTAATAAAGTATTTGTAGTCAAGGATTTTTTTGTTTGTGTGTGAGGGTTTTTTTTCTCTTCAGATTTGATATTATTTCAGTATAAGATACACTTTTACCCTGATACAGAAAATTTGATAAAATCAGTTATTTCTGTGAGGAGTTTTTAGGGGACTATTTAGAATTTTGGGAATAATATTTATTTTTTCCTTGATAAAATAGTTGCATTCAAACAGGGAATCTTCGGATTTTAGAATCTGCAGTACACAGAGAACCACAAACATCTTTACAGTTATGCTTTCTCATCTCCAAAGGCTCAAAAAACATTTTGGAAAATATACTACAGAGATAATTCTAAAGCAAGTGTTGGATGCACATGTAAAAGCACTTTTATTTTTTTTTTATTTGTTCCTATTTTATTGCCAACATTATCACTTTTATTGCAACTTTGAAAGACTGGGCAAATAAATAAACATGTACTCAAACCTTTTGGCCTGTCTGAAAAATAGAGGCCTTTTAAAAATATTTGTAACAAATTTCCTTTGTTCCTCCTGCACAAAACTGATGTCAATCTTTATCCTTTTATAGCACCAAATGCTGACCCAAGGAGCAGGTAATCGCAAGTTCAAATGCACAGAGTGCGGCAAGGCCTTCAAATATAAACACCATCTGAAAGAACACCTGCGAATTCACAGTGGTGAGTAGCAGAGGTGCTGGTGCTTGCATTTGCATTTTGTTTCATTAGGGGAATTTTAAAAGGTTGTTTAAAATTTACACAATCCTGTTGTAGCTTTTCACAACTATCCATTTATTTCATAAACTGTGTGTGCCTCCCTTGTCTTCATGAGACTTATGCTATCACCAATAGCATGATCTTGGTGGTAAGCAAGAGGAGGAATGCTTATACTTCCTAAAAATTGCTAATGCTTTGATTTCTTATAAAATCTAGAGATTCCTTTTCGTCCTTTTAAAAACCCTTCTACAGATTAAATATTTTTAACCTGAAGAAACTCAGCTGGCAAATTCTGAAGGATATTCTTTTTTGATACCTAACCATGAAAGAAAAAAAAAATTGAAAAATTTTGGAAAGAGCTTTCATGTTATACATGTTCCTTGATTACTGAAAGCTGTATATTTCAGAACAATATCCTACCACAGAGATTTCTCCATTATAACCTTTTTGATAGCTCTGCCAAGCATTTTATTACCAAATTGGACACTATTCAAAGGACAAGTTGGATTGGTAGAATCAATGGAATCTCCACAGAGTTGATTAAAGCCATGGCTACACTCCCCTTTAAATACTGTGACATCTTTATTGTGGTGTCGACCACACATTAATCTGACACTATGTTTAAATGGGAGGCTACTGATGGCAAGACAAGATTTTGGATCTTGGCTGAAAAAGGCATAGACAGCTCCCACCTTCCACTGCTCACATTTCGAATAATGCTGCATCCCCCTCTTCCCCCAGGTAGATAAAGCCTAGAAACAGTTATGGCCACATAAGTCTAATCTAAGCACCTAGAATGTAGAGGTACCCCACTGTGTTCTTTTCATCTGGTTTCACAGATTCTTGTTTGGTAGACAATTGCAGTTGTTACTCAGTCAAAGAAATGTAATGCTGATCTTAATTATCATTCTAGGTGAAAAACCCTATGAGTGCCCAAACTGCAAGAAACGTTTCTCCCATTCTGGTTCCTACAGTTCACACATCAGCAGCAAGAAATGTATTGGGTTAATCTCTGTAAATGGCCGAATGAGAAATAATATCAAGACGGGTTCTTCCCCTAATTCTGTTTCTTCTTCTCCTACTAATTCAGCCATTACTCAGTTAAGAAACAAATTGGAGAATGGAAAACCACTTAGTATGTCTGAACAAACAGGCTTACTTAAAATTAAAACAGAACCACTAGACTTCAATGACTATAAAGTTCTTATGGCCACACACGGGTTTAGCGGCACTAGTCCCTTTATGAACGGTGCACTTGGAGCCACCAGCCCTTTAGGAGTTCATCCGTCTGCTCAGAGTCCAATGCAGCACTTAGGTGTAGGGATGGAAGCCCCTTTACTTGGATTTCCCACAATGAATAGTAATTTAAGTGAGGTACAAAAGGTTCTACAGATTGTGGACAATACGGTTTCCAGGCAAAAAATGGACTGCAAGGCTGAAGAGATTTCAAAGTTGAAAGGTTATCACATGAAGGATCCATGCTCTCAACCTGAGGATCAAGGAGTTACCTCTCCTAATATTCCACCTGTAGGTCTCCCAGTAGTGAGTCATAATGGTGCCACTAAAAGTATTATTGACTACACATTAGAAAAAGTCAATGAAGCCAAAGCTTGCCTCCAGAGCTTGACTACTGACTCAAGGAGACAGATCAGTAACATAAAGAAAGAGAAACTGCGTACTTTAATTGATTTGGTCACCGATGATAAAATGATTGAGAACCACAACATATCCACTCCATTTTCATGCCAGTTCTGTAAAGAAAGTTTTCCTGGCCCCATTCCCCTGCATCAGCATGAACGTTACCTTTGTAAAATGAATGAAGAGATCAAGGCAGTCCTACAACCTCATGAAAACATAGTCCCCAACAAGGCCGGAGTTTTTGTTGATAATAAAGCCCTCCTCTTGTCATCTGTACTTTCTGAGAAAGGAATGACAAGCCCCATCAACCCGTACAAGGACCACATGTCTGTACTTAAAGCATACTATGCTATGAACATGGAGCCCAATTCTGATGAACTGCTGAAAATTTCCATTGCTGTGGGCCTTCCTCAGGAATTTGTGAAGGAATGGTTTGAGCAACGAAAAGTCTACCAGTATTCGAATTCCAGGTCACCATCCCTGGAAAGGAACTCCAAGCCGTTAGCTCCCAACAGTAACCCTCCCACAAAAGACTCTTTATTACCCAGGTCTCCCGTAAAACCTATGGACTCAATAACATCGCCATCTATCGCAGAACTCCACAACAGTGTTACGAATTGTGACCCTCCTCTCAGGCTAACAAAACCTTCCCATTTTGCCAATATTAAACCAGTTGAAAAATTGGACCACTCAAGGAGTAACACTCCTTCTCCCTTAAATCTTTCCTCCACATCTTCTAAAAACTCCCACAGTAGTTCTTACACTCCAAACAGCTTCTCTTCTGAGGAGCTCCAGGCTGAGCCTTTGGACTTGTCATTACCAAAACAAATGAAAGAACCCAAAAGTATTATAGCCACAAAGAACAAAACAAAATCTAGCAGCGTAAATTTAGACCATAACAGTATTTCTTCATCATCTGAAAACTCAGATGAGCCTCTAAATTTGACTTTTATCAAGAAAGAGTTTTCAAATTCAAATAATCTGGACAATAAAAGCACTAACCCAGTGTTCGGCATGAACCCATTTAGTGCCAAACCTTTGTACACAGCTCTTCCTCCACAAAGCGCATTTCCCCCTGCCACTTTCATGCCGCCAGTCCAGACCAGTATCCCTGGACTACGACCATATCCAGGACTGGATCAGATGAGCTTCCTACCACATATGGCCTATACTTACCCAACCGGAGCAGCTACTTTTGCTGATATGCAGCAAAGGAGAAAGTACCAACGGAAGCAAGGATTTCAGGTAACATGATCTGTCTTTTTGCTCTAAAAAGAGGAGATGAAAATTATATCAGTGATGCACATGTAGAGAAAAAAAATCTTAGTGGAAAAAAATGAAGCACTATGATTTCAGCAGAAATAGAAGAGTTTGTTTTAACTTAAACCTAAAGCAGAAAATTAAATAGAGAAACAGTAGAACACCACTATTCAAGCACATTTGCCTTAAAAAAGATAAAGAACTTATTATTCGTTTGAGATTTGTTTAGGTCATTCCATCTGCTCTTAGAATTATACTTTGATAACAATATTTGGTCAACTTAAATAGTTGCTGAAAGTTAAGATTTAAATAGTAACATGCTTTTATGGATGTTCATAATATGCAATAATGCAAGTATAAATTTAATATGTACTTGGTTTTATAGGGAATAGTTTATTTTGAAGCGTGTTTAAGAAATATTTTGTACATTCCACATGACTTACTATGTGATTTTTAAACTAGTAAATAATTTATGGTTTTTCATATACAAAAGACAAAAACGGGTGTGTGTTATCATCATGGAATATAATCCCTGTTTGCAAAATAGGAGCATAAGTAGCGGCGCACCTCTGTAACAGCTGTTCCAGTATTCCAATTTATAGTACATCTGCCCTCTTTGTAAATGTATTTAAGCCTATTTAATCTTCTCTAATATTAATTAGTGCAAACGTAGTCTAAGAAAACTGAACTGTGGACTAGCAAATGGAAATGTATGTTATCATGCAAGTTTGCACTCCTTTGGATCAAGACAAAATAAATATCAAGAAATTTAATAATTTACTGATCCACATTCATTATTGCTCAATGCTGAAGGCTGTTTTAACATAGATAGAACATTGATAAAAAGTGTTATTAATATTCCCTATTTCAAATTAGAAAATTAAATATAAAAATATAGCTTGAGGCCCTTAGTTGGTAGACATACATTTAAATAGATTGCATAATAATAACATTTTGTACCTAAATATAAAATTTAATTAAAATGAGGTTTCTGCAGCTACAGATCATTTCTAAAGTTAAGCACACTAGAAAATACACAAATTTTGATGCTGAATTTTCACTCATGGATATTTCCTGATGTAAAGAAAATTAAAGATTTTAGAAAATTCATGTTTTTCTTACCTTCAGAGTTGACCATTTTCTATCCTTGAAAAATAAGGAGCTTTACCATCTATCTAGGGCAGAGAAGGTTTATATTTTGTTGAAATGTGAGGCCTCATATATTGTTTATAGAAAGTAATAGGCTTTAAAAAAAAAAAACTAGATCGATTAATAGCAAACACTTTTGAGGTTCTCCAAATGTCAGCCTATGTGAAGTTGTTTGGTATAAATACAAAGAGAAGAGACTGTGTTGAACTATGTGATTATATCACAGGGAGAATTGCTTGATGGAGCACAAGACTACATGTCAGGCCTAGATGACATGACAGACTCCGACTCCTGTCTGTCTCGAAAGAAGATCAAGAAGACAGAGAGTGGCATGTATGCGTGTGACTTATGTGACAAGACATTCCAGAAAAGCAGTTCCCTTCTGCGACATAAATACGAACACACAGGTATGAGTGACTTTGACTAGCTAGTTAGAGCTTCCCTGCCTGTTGTACATTTCATAATATTTAATGAGTACACTTGTGCAACATAAGATGTAACATATGCTGATACCTTCAACAAGGAAGAAATAACGCTTTTGCCTAGCTCAGTAGGGCTTTTTTGTTGTCTGTTTATTGGATCATTTATGTGCTTATGAGTGTGCTTGTCTGTCTTCTGAGTTAATCTATACACCAAAATTCACAAATCACGTCAAAGGTATATTGAAATGGCCAGAGCGAGAAAATAGCATGACACAAGCCAGTTATTGAAAATATCTTCAAATACTAAAGCTGTGATGAACCTATATATGTGAAAATTTGATAACAAAAAATTTAGTCACCGCTGTATTAATATCACCATCCAAAACTCAAGTAAACCATGATTCAGGTATGATTCTGGTTGGTTCTTATAAATTAGCCATATTTTGAATAAACTAAAAATGTTAGTTCTGTGAAAAAAAAAAGGATATAATTAAAGTAATAGACCACACGAGCTACTGAAACTATTTATATTTAGAAGACTAAAATAAAACTTTCTAAATTTAATTAGTTTATTTCCAATTCAGAATAATCATAGAGTTGACAAGATAACAGCCTGATTCTACCCTATGAGTAGAGTGATAGTGGGTTAATTTTTTTAAAAGAAACATCAAGTACTGTAATGTGAAGCAGTATTACTTCCCACAATCCAAGTTCCAGTCTGTAACTCTGTGACGGAGCTATGCCTGTGCTCCCTCCCACCTCTCCTCCCTCTGCCCTTAACAGCAAAGTAGCTCAGCCTCATCCCTGTCCCTAACTCATCTCCAACTTTTTCCACTAGAAATTTGGCATGCCGTTACCAGCCCTGGATGGGAAAGAAGGAGTGTAGGATTTCAATCAAAATATTGGCAGAGGGAAATTATAGAAAAAACTCTCATTTTAAACCAGGAAGTCTAGTATCAAACATTTTAATATAGAGGAAAAAAATAACATTAAATCATTTTGGGGGAAAAGTGATGAAGTGACAGAAGAAGAAAAAGAAGCAGAAGGAATGGGAATGCTTTCTGTCATATTTTAACTATCGAAATACATGGCACCCTTTTGAGAGATTGAAAACTATCTTTAGGAAGCACATGTACTTATCATCCTTTCTTTTTCCTCATTGGGCATGTGCAGGAGACAGTACAAGTGATCAGAATCAGCCTGGGGGGCGGGGATCAGAGTTGGGTGAGTTCTACAACATGAAGTGTTGAGGGTATTTGTGAAGAGAACAAGATTTATAAATAAAGATACTCTTACTCCAGCCAACTCAGTTTTTCGTTTTCTTCAACTGCTATTATTTTAAAAGTTCGACTAATGATACTTTAAAGACAACAAAATTTGAAAAGCAATCTCAAAAGTTTTTGTACTTGTGTAATATAGTTCAGTGTTTGAAACGTCAAAATTTTTCTATATTTGTCATTTTTTGATAGATACCATAGGTGTTTTCTTTAGTACTAAGTCCTATTTATGTATTTTTAGAGTAAAAATATTTTCATACCTAAATTTACTTTAATATTTTAATCAACCTCAAATATATTTTGTATTTCATTATTCAGCTACAATAGGCACATCACTGAAGGCATCTTTCCCTCTCTGATTGGTTTTATTATATGACCATATGCAAACTCTATCATTTACTACATGGTGAGTGTAAAACTTTTATTTTAGTGAGGGCTATCATACATATTGACATCTAGTCAATATATTTATGTTTTATAAATTTGATAGTCTATAAACTTCATAGATATATAGATAATTGAGAGACCCAAAAGTTGACAAACACAAATATGCGTAATCAATTTAAAAACATACTGTATTTCAAAGAATAAAAATAAAATGTTCTGATTTTTTAAGATGCAAGAAGATCTGCTGCTTAGAAACATTGCCTAGCAACAAGATGCTAACCATTCAATGCTTTCTCTAAATGTGTGATTAATTATCCTCCTGTTGGCTTCCTGGCTTGTCAAGTTTCCAGTGTGTTAACTTTTTGGTCTCTTGACCAAACATCTCATGACATTACTACTGTCAGTGTTTTAGCTTCCATCAGAGTGGAGTTCTTCATGAATTTTTCTATCTTCATGATATATGTGGAAATTTAGTCCATTTTCCTTCCCTAATTGGGCCCCATAAGCCTTTTATTTGTTTATATTAAGCACTAGTAATACTTTGAGAATGCAATAATATGACAATTATAAGTGGGAACAGTTTTTGTGTTGATTGATTCTAAGTTTGGAAAATGAAGTTGAATTGTCATTTGATTATGTGTCATTGATAAAGTGTGTTTGTTATATCTGTCTACAATTTAACATATAGAATAGCTTATTAAGAAAGAAATTATGAGCTATTTATTCTTGAGATCCTGTGCTCTTTTACCTGTTTAATTTATTCCTAAGCAGACACCAAAGATATAATGCTTAATTTTCCCTATCAATGGGGTATTTACTTGGTTTTCTTGGGACCTAGGTCTGGAATAAGGGAAGGAAACACTACATAAATGTTGACTTCAGTAGGATTAATTGTCATAAACAAATACTGTGAAATAAAATACCTGAAATTCCTGTTAGTCATACTTTTAAGAAGTCATTTGAATTCCACTAAAATTTAAACCTGACACTTACTGAGTACTTTCTCTATTGAGACATTGTGATAGGTGCTTTTAAACCTATCTTATTGAAAAAAGCAATAAAAATGTTTCTACTTTAAGTAGATATAGTCAAAGTTTTAAATAAATTACTAGTCAGTTTTGTTTCTCAGTTATATATTTTTCATACTACAAACCTTTGTTTATTGACTATAGTTATGCTAACAGTTAGGTGAATCATGTACCTTGATATTTGAGAAAAAATTTACCCTCAAAAAGTTTTGATCATTCAGTGTCAATTTGGATGTTTTTCTGAATGTCATCCATGTGGAAATTTAATTCTAGAACTTCTCGATTTCAGGTAAATCAGGTAAATCAATCTAAACATGTTAAAAAAAAGAGGAATGTCCAAGCTAGTTCTTATTTAAAATGTATTCGTTAATTGCTAACCAGTGAAACTTCTAGAGATTTAGTGCATGATATAGATGAAGCCTTCCCACCTTTCATTCCCAAATTCTGTACTATGAATGACATAGTAGCTGAACATTTTATTCTTCCGAATGATTAGTTCATAATGCAGAATTAATAGATTTTGATTGTAAACATATTGTTTATTATAAAATGAATTTCCCTAAAATTGGTCACCCATAACTAGAGAATATCTATATAATAGGCTACAGTTTAGTGGGCACCCCCAACCATTTCTAACAGGCCTCAAAACTTGGCGTGGAGAGTGTTCGTTCTCTCTAAAGACACTGCTTTGTGTTTTGTTCCTTTGGAAAAGAGAGAGCCATATCAACTGTTGACGTTCATTCACAATTATTCACACAACCGATCCGTGAGGTGACGTATCTGGTTGACCTTTTCATGCTCCTGAGCTGATGAGATATTAGTATTTGAAGGAGATCAAATACTAATACACACTGTAGCAACTAAACCTTAAAGTACCAAGGAATTTTTCATCTGCAATTTCTCTCTTCTTTCCATTCAAATTCCTTTCTTCCGTGTTCTCTGCTCTTGATACATGCATCTTGCTTACGACTCGGGAAATTATTGAAAAATGTATTAATGGATGCAAATAAAAGTATTTATCATTAATTGAGTGCTTACCACATGCAATCCTTATTCTAACCACCAAACTTATTTACCTATGCTGTCTCCTTTACGCCTATGCCCAGTCCACAAGTTAGGTCCCCAAATGATCTCTCTTTTAATGACGGGGACTTTGGTCCTTAGAGAGATTAATATGCCTGCAGCTCTACAGCTGGTCATGAAAGATGGATTTAAACCCAAGCAATTATACTGTAGAACCCATCTCCTTTACTTAATACTACACCATCTTGCCCCTGTGAATGAATTGCCACTGTCAGAAATGTCTTATCATTGCTTCTGATGGCATCCTTTTCTTTAAGGTCCAAAAACACCCAAGAGAGACCAAATTTGTATACAATGACTTGGAGTTTTCTGGAAGGCAAAAGTTTTATCTTTTTCCCAAATACACTTCTGTTTCCTGTTAAATGAACTTCCCACTGCAGTGGTCTTATCAAATGGAAAAGCATACTATCTTTCCAAACTCTTGGAATTCCATTGGAATTCTCTTCTCTCTTATTCAGTTTACCTCATTCAAAACATCTTTTCCAAAAGTTGATGAGTGGTTCTTGTGTGGTTTGAACTATACTTTTTTTTTCAGACTATTAGCTATAGACTAGAAGTAGATTACTAAATCTTCCTTATTTCCAACACAAGTAGTCACCAATAAATATTTGTATAATTTCTTCTCTTACAGGTAAATAACTTCTTCTTACTTTAATATTATGCTTTACCACATCTATCATCACTGCATTTATATTGGACATTCCAGCAAGATAAAGGCCATTAATGAAATAACCAGATAGCAGCAGCTTGCAGCATTTTCTAAATAGTAGCATACCCCAGAGGCATTCAATAACATTATTAAAGATATTTGATTACTAATTGAGATTATATTGCACCATAAAACCAAGTACCTGAAGTGTGTAGAATGGGTTTCTAATCTCATAACATGACACTTAGCAAATGAAAATGGGGTTGAATCTGGTACCGCTGATTTTTAATTTAATTTGCTGAAATGCAAGTTTGTAGTAGGAAATACAAGCACAGAGCTTCATGTATGTTATGATACAGAGTGCTCTACATGACACATTTCTGACTTTAACTGTGGAGCATCAGTCTGATAAATTTTTTTTGTCAGTTCTATTTTGGAAATAAACTTTTTAAGTATGGCAGCTATGGAAGGTGTTGAAGGCATTCCAGTGCTATTTGTGGCCTGGAATCAACCAGATGTGTTTAGGCTTGGCACTAGTTTCAAATTGCAAACACTGGTTAGAAACTGCCTGGAATGCCAAAGGAAATACAGCGTTCTCTAGCTGAAGAGTATTTTAACACTCAACAAGTGGCTGACATCCCATGGAAAACTTTAGAGGGAAAACACTATTTGGGATTTAGTTCAACCTCCACGACATCCATCTTTCTACTTTGTATTTTCAAATGATTTCGTCTCTAATTTTTATTCTTAGAATCACATGGCTAATAAACACCTTCCCTCTATTTCTGCTCCTGCCTAACTTGGCAGTTTGTTGCTGTTTGAGACATAAAGCCCATTTTCAAAGTCACCATTCATGACTTAAGCAGAGGGTGTAAATGCCAATGCCAGCGATGATGCCATTTTTATCACTTTCATACAAGTCCTCGTTTTTAAGTTGTAAGAAAGAGAATGACCTGATAAAAATATGTGCGGAAAGCACATGAAATTTCTTGCTCAATAGGACATTTTTCAGTTTTTAATGAGGTAATTAGCAATTAAAAGCTTCCTTTCTGAGATTTTCTCTTTAAGTAGTTTTCGGGTGTCTTCTTGTTTATTAATCGTATTGCACAAGCAAGCATAGAGCGCCAAATTATGAGATGAAAATGCATCCTCCTAACTCTCCTTCGATTAGATTGAAGTGTGTTGTTGATCTTTCCGCCACAAGCGGACACCCTTATGCCTCAGTCTGGACATTTGCAGGACTCTTGGGAAGCGACCTCATGCAAAGACACTAATCACCCTGTAATCTTGTTCTTTCTCTCAGGAAAAAGACCACATCAGTGTCAGATTTGTAAGAAAGCGTTTAAACACAAGCACCACCTTATCGAGCACTCGAGGCTTCACTCAGGCGAGAAGCCCTATCAGTGTGATAAATGTGGCAAGCGCTTCTCACACTCGGGCTCATACTCGCAGCACATGAATCACAGGTATTCCTACTGCAAGCGGGAGGCGGAGGAGCGGGAAGCGGCCGAGCGCGAGGCGCGCGAGAAGGGGCACTTGGAACCCACCGAGCTGCTGATGAACCGGGCT